>NC_092754.1:90684690-90918271 GCF_047496795.1 Chiloscyllium punctatum
GAGAACAAAAAGCAATCAAGGGCAGTTAGCACCTCTTCCGGAGTGGGGGTGGGGTGAGGTAATTACCTTTTGACTTTGTTACTATGTTGAGAAACTGCCTTTTAGATTGAGGTGAACAGAAAATGCATTTCTAATAAGCACCATGGAATTGAGCAAAATTTATTGAGTCGCTTCTCGTCGATTCCCACACAGGTTTCCAACTCAGTTGCTATCCATGTGGCTGATGTCCAGGAGTGAACATCTCTGCAGCAAATTGCACGGTTAGGGTAAAAGGCAAGGAAAGTGGCATCTAGAACTGGCTCCGAGGTCAGAGCATCCTCACAATGCGATCTGTCGTTCTCGAATAGGAATGCGACCTCCGGTTTTAGGGTGGAGTACATTGTTTGGGACTCTTTTTCTGCAAAACAGACACAGTGACTGAAATTACGCTGCACGGTATGATGTGGAACACGGCTTTGTGCATTTTCCCTGTAGTCCGGTGTGCTTCATGTTCCGCGTAAACGTGAAACTTGCCCTGTTTCAAGCAATGGGTGAAATCATTTAGCAAAGCAAGAATCGAAATTGCAGTAATGTCAAGCAGCTCGTGGTTATTTGACCAAATCATAACCGAACATATATTCTCACAGATACATTTGGAGCTGAAAGGAGTCTGAGAAGATAGACTCAGCTTACCATTGATTTTTGTCTGGATTGATGGGCTCTCATTATCTGCTGCGAAATTGATATTGTAGACGGGCACATCCCAGCAGCTGTGCGAGTCGGAGAGGGATCATGGAACCATTTTCATGTGACTTGGCATCTGTTGTTATGCAGGAGAGCACAGTTGGAAACGCAAGAAAATGGTGCGCGCGGCCGGCTGGTAGTGTGGCCGAGCGGTCTAAGGCGCTGGATCCAGGTTCCAGTCTCGAAAGGGGCGTGGGTTCGAATCCCACCACTGCCATTTCTGCAGATCAACTCCAACGCTGCAGCTTTTTTGTTAAAATGCTGTTTCTGTCCCCACTGTATTGATGTTGAAAACAAAAGTAAAATGGCTTTGCTTCCCGGGGAATTAACTGTGGTGTGGGATAGTGCCGAATATTTCAAAGTGTCTCTGTCTGTCATGATCGTGTTCGCCTCCCGCGCAGAAAATCGCAAGCAGCTGTGCTGTTCCAGGCAAGTTGAGCTTGTACTGGAACCGAATGGAGACCGGTATTTCATCGCTGTTGTGAAAAAAAGTCCTGGGGTGACTCGACTCGTCGTTATTTGGTTTTTCGGCCAATGGGAAAATCGTTCCAACGAATTTCGATGTGATATGTTGTTGAATTTCTCCCATTTCCTTCGTTTCCGTCCTGGAGACATCGGAAGGGAAAGGTAATCTAATCGAGACTGTGATTGGTGAAATTCACTTTTTATGGCCCATTCTTATTAGGTTCTTTCTTTCTCTCTTTTCAGTATTGTCTGGGAAGTGGTGGTTCCCTAAGGCTGCAGTATGTGTGAAAGAGTAGTTTGGAATTGTCCTGTTGTTAGTTGTGAGATTACTTTATAAATCATGCCCTCGGACTGTCTCACATTTAGCATTCATGCATCTCTGTGTCTGAAAATGCATTAGGTATGCCAGCTTTGTTTGTGTTCCGTGTTAAATGCTTTCTGTTTTGCGATTCGCTCAATACTTTACGAGTTAACAGCGTTTCTGAGGAAACTTCCAGCTGCAAAAGTCCTTAACTGAGGATCTGGGAAAATTTCACAGAGTATGGTCAGTCGGAGCAAAAGTAAGGAAGTCGTTCCTTTCTGCAGTGTTTCGCAATACTACCTTTCCCGTGAGCATCGAACACAGTAAAGGATTGTGCCACAGACTGCGACGGCAAGCTCCGCTAAAAAGTAATCCTTTAAAGCAGGTGTAAGCAACACAACGTTTTTGGGGGACACCGCGTGGAAACAGATACTTCGGTGTATCTCGTCCATTCTCAGCACATAGCCAAATATAAACAAGTCCGGTTCCCCAGTATTTGGCCCCAAACCCTCTCAACCCATCCTATCCAGAAACTCATGCAATTTTCTGAGCCTCCTCCGCTTCCTCTGGGAGCTCATTCCATACACGCACAACCTTCTGTGTGGGAAATGTGCCTCAGGTCCTTTGTCAATTTCAGCCCACTCACCTTAAACCTATGCTCTCGAGTTTTCAACTCACCTCAACTTGGGTAAAACACGTAAATACTCAGTTTCCAACCCTTCCATTAGATCATGTCGCAGTCGTTACGCTGCAGGGAAAGTCGTCCCAGCCTAGTCGACCTCGCCCTACGGTCCAAACATTGACCACATACTTGTCTAAATTTTATCATCAATTTCACGTGTCTTTTTTTTATGTTTTGAAGATGTCAATTACGCTGGACAACAACGAGCTATTGGAAACAGAAAGGTGAAACGAAGAATGGCTTCAACTTTCAGTGCTGGATGCCCCTGAGCTGCCGGATGGGCGGCTGCGGCTTGTTTCTGTAGTGTAGTGGTCATCACGTTCGCCTCACACGCGAAAGGTCCCCAGTTCGAAACTGGGCAGAAACTGCTTTGTTCTTCATCGGCAGCCTTTTACATGGACAAGAACGGTGCTTTCTTGCTTGCTTTCCCATCTGCAAACCTGCCTTCGAAGTTGCTTGAACAAATCTGCTCGCGTAGTGAAATGTAATGCAATTCCATTTAATGACTGTGCAAAGAATTGTAAAGTTTTTATCCAAACTGGTTCTGATCATATGCAATTCTGTTTGAGAGTGTAGTTACCCCCTTCTGATTCTTCTACGAAAAGCAGTACCGCATTTGCATTCCTTGCGCAGGCGGCTCGGTTCAAAGACAGGGAAGAAGCTGATGCGCTGGTGTCACAGTGCACCACGGATTCCTGAACTTGTCTGTCTGTTAAATGTACCCCAAAGGCGTCTCTGAAAGGCCTCGTTTGGAAGCTGTCTGTCGTTATTCAACGTACGAGAATTGGCACCAGAGGTCCTGAATCATGTTTTGGAGCAGTTCGCACTTGAGTGGCTCTTTCAATCAGCAACAGCAATGAAAGAAATTACACTCTCAGAGGAACCTCTGGACCTGTGCTTTCATGGTGTCGCTAGTATTGAGGTGCGCCCCGAGACCTAAGCCACGTTGGAACTGAAACGGAGGAATCGACAGAGAGGTTACAGAATGACATCGCATCCATTTGGTTTTCTTGAAATCACTGAGGAGCAGGAAAATGTAAACGGCGAAGTCGAGTGGGGAAGTCAGGCAGTTGCAGCTCTGGAGAAACCCCTTCTTTGTGACTCACTCAGCAACCAGACACGTGAAGGTGACTCAGAGGCGTGAGAGCTCTTCACATCGAGAACAAAAAGCAATCAAGGGCAGTTAGCACCTCTTCCGGAGTGGGGGTGGGGTGAGGTAATTACCTTTTGACTTTGTTACTATGTTGAGAAACTGCCTTTTAGATTGAGGTGAA
The DNA here is from genome assembly GCF_047496795.1 of Chiloscyllium punctatum. Classification (NCBI taxonomy): domain Eukaryota; kingdom Metazoa; phylum Chordata; class Chondrichthyes; order Orectolobiformes; family Hemiscylliidae; genus Chiloscyllium; species Chiloscyllium punctatum. Next base: position 90,688,136 of record NC_092754.1, read on the forward strand.
CAGAAAATGCATTTCTAATAAGCACCATGGAATTGAGCAAAATTTATTGAGTCGCTTCTCGTCGATTCCCACACAGGTTTCCAACTCAGTTGCTATCCATGTGGCTGATGTCCAGGAGTGAACATCTCTGCAGCAAATTGCACGGTTAGGGTAAAAGGCAAGGAAAGTGGCATCTAGAACTGGCTCCGAGGTCAGAGCATCCTCACAATGCGATCTGTCGTTCTCGAATAGGAATGCGACCTCCGGTTTTAGGGTGGAGTACATTGTTTGGGACTCTTTTTCTGCAAAACAGACACAGTGACTGAAATTACGCTGCACGGTATGATGTGGAACACGGCTTTGTGCATTTTCCCTGTAGTCCGGTGTGCTTCATGTTCCGCGTAAACGTGAAACTTGCCCTGTTTCAAGCAATGGGTGAAATCATTTAGCAAAGCAAGAATCGAAATTGCAGTAATGTCAAGCAGCTCGTGGTTATTTGACCAAATCATAACCGAACATATATTCTCACAGATACATTTGGAGCTGAAAGGAGTCTGAGAAGATAGACTCAGCTTACCATTGATTTTTGTCTGGATTGATGGGCTCTCATTATCTGCTGCGAAATTGATATTGTAGACGGGCACATCCCAGCAGCTGTGCGAGTCGGAGAGGGATCATGGAACCATTTTCATGTGACTTGGCATCTGTTGTTATGCAGGAGAGCACAGTTGGAAACGCAAGAAAATGGTGCGCGCGGCCGGCTGGTAGTGTGGCCGAGCGGTCTAAGGCGCTGGATCCAGGTTCCAGTCTCGAAAGGGGCGTGGGTTCGAATCCCACCACTGCCATTTCTGCAGATCAACTCCAACGCTGCAGCTTTTTTGTTAAAATGCTGTTTCTGTCCCCACTGTATTGATGTTGAAAACAAAAGTAAAATGGCTTTGCTTCCCGGGGAATTAACTGTGGTGTGGGATAGTGCCGAATATTTCAAAGTGTCTCTGTCTGTCATGATCGTGTTCGCCTCCCGCGCAGAAAATCGCAAGCAGCTGTGCTGTTCCAGGCAAGTTGAGCTTGTACTGGAACCGAATGGAGACCGGTATTTCATCGCTGTTGTGAAAAAAAGTCCTGGGGTGACTCGACTCGTCGTTATTTGGTTTTTCGGCCAATGGGAAAATCGTTCCAACGAATTTCGATGTGATATGTTGTTGAATTTCTCCCATTTCCTTCGTTTCCGTCCTGGAGACATCGGAAGGGAAAGGTAATCTAATCGAGACTGTGATTGGTGAAATTCACTTTTTATGGCCCATTCTTATTAGGTTCTTTCTTTCTCTCTTTTCAGTATTGTCTGGGAAGTGGTGGTTCCCTAAGGCTGCAGTATGTGTGAAAGAGTAGTTTGGAATTGTCCTGTTGTTAGTTGTGAGATTACTTTATAAATCATGCCCTCGGACTGTCTCACATTTAGCATTCATGCACCTCTGTGTCTGAAAATGCATTAGGTATGCCAGCTTTGTTTGTGTTCCGTGTTAAATGCTTTCTGTTTTGCGATTCGCTCAATACTTTACGAGTTAACAGCGTTTCTGAGGAAACTTCCAGCTGCAAAAGTCCTTAACTGAGGATCTGGGAAAATTTCACAGAGTATGGTCAGTCGGAGCAAAAGTAAGGAAGTCGTTCCTTTCTGCAGTGTTTCGCAATACTACCTTTCCCGTGAGCATCGAACACAGTAAAGGATTGTGCCACAGACTGCGACGGCAAGCTCCGCTAAAAAGTAATCCTTTAAAGCAGGTGTAAGCAACACAACGTTTTTGGGGGACACCGCGTGGAAACAGATACTTCGGTGTATCTCGTCCATGCTCAGCACATAGCCAAATATAAACAAGTCCGGTTCCCCAGTATTTGGCCCCAAACCCTCTCAACCCATCCTATCCAGAAACTCATGCAATTTTCTGAGCCTCCTCCGCTTCCTCTGGGAGCTCATTCCATACACGCACAACCTTCTGTGTGGGAAATGTGCCTCAGGTCCTTTGTCAATTTCAGCCCACTCACCTTAAACCTATGCTCTCGAGTTTTCAACTCACCCCAACTTGGGTAAAACACGTAAATACTCAGTTTCCAACCCTTCCATTAGATCATGTCGCAGTCGTTACGCTGCAGGGAAAGTCGTCCCAGCCTAGTCGACCTCGCCCTACGGTCCAAACATTGACCACATCCTTGTCTATATTTTATCATCAATTTCACGTGTCTTTTTTTTATGTTTTGAAGATGTCAATTACGCTGGACAACAACGAGCTATTGGAAACAGAAAGGTGAAACGAAGAATGGCTTCAACTTTCAGTGCTGGATGCCCCTGAGCTGCCGGATGGGCGGCTGCGGCTTGTTTCTGTAGTGTAGTGGTCATCACGTTCGCCTCACACGCGAAAGGTCCCCAGTTCGAAACTGGGCAGAAACTGCTTTGTTCTTCATCGGCAGCCTTTTACATGGACAAGAACGGTGCTTTCTTGCTTGCTTTCCCATCTGCAAACCTGCCTTCGAAGTTGCTTGAACAAATCTGCTCGCGTAGTGAAATGTAATGCAATTCCATTTAATGACTGTGCAAAGAATTGTAAAGTTTTTATCCAAACTGGTTCTGATCATATGCAATTCTGTTTGAGAGTGTAGTTACCCCCTTCTGATTCTTCTACGAAAAGCAGTACCGCATTTGCATTCCTTGCGCAGGCGGCTCGGTTCAAAGACAGGGAAGAAGCTGATGCGCTGGTGTCACAGTGCACCACGGATTCCTGAACTTGTCTGTCTGTTAAATGTACCCCAAAGGCGTCTCTGAAAGGCCTCGTTTGGAAGCTGTCTGTCGTTATTCAACGTACGAGAATTGGCACCAGAGGTCCTGAATCATGTTTTGGAGCAGTTCGCACTTGAGTGGCTCTTTCAATCAGCAACAGCAATGAAAGAAATTACACTCTCAGAGGAACCTCTGGACCTGTGCTTTCATGGTGTCGCTAGTATTGAGGTGCGCCCCGAGACCTAAGCCACGTTGGAACTGAAACGGAGGAATCGACAGAGAGGTTACAGAATGACATCGCATCCATTTGGTTTTCTTGAAATCACTGAGGAGCAGGAAAATGTAAACGGCGAAGTCGAGTGGGGAAGTCAGGCAGTTGCAGCTCTGGAGAAACCCCTGCTTTGTGACTCACTCAGCAACCAGACACGTGAAGGTGACTCAGAGGCGTGAGAGCTCTTCACATCGAGAACAAAAAGCAATCAAGGGCAGTTAGCACCTCTTCCGGAGTGGGGGTGGGGTGAGGTAATTACCTTTTGACTTTGTTACTATGTTGAGAAACTGCCTTTTAGATTGAGGTGAACAGAAAATGCATTTCTAATAAGCACCATGGAATTGAGCAAAATTTATTGAGTCGCTTCTCGTCGATTCCCACACAGGTTTCCAACTCAGTTGCTATCCATGTGGCTGATGTCCAGGAGTGAACATCTCTGCAGCAAATTGCACGGTTAGGGTAAAAGGCAAGGAAAGTGGCATCTAGAACTGGCTCCGAGGTCAGAGCATCCTCACAATGCGATCTGTCGTTCTCGAATAGGAATGCGACCTCCGGTTTTAGGGTGGAGTACATTGTTTGGGACTCTTTTTCTGCAAAACAGACACAGTGACTGAAATTACGCTGCACGGTATGATGTGGAACACGGCTTTGTGCATTTTCCCTGTAGTCCGGTGTGCTTCATGTTCCGCGTAAACGTGAAACTTGCCCTGTTTCAAGCAATGGGTGAAATCATTTAGCAAAGCAAGAATCGAAATTGCAGTAATGTCAAGCAGCTCGTGGTTATTTGACCAAATCATAACCGAACATATATTCTCACAGATACATTTGGAGCTGAAAGGAGTCTGAGAAGATAGACTCAGCTTACCATTGATTTTTGTCTGGATTGATGGGCTCTCATTATCTGCTGCGAAATTGATATTGTAGACGGGCACATCCCAGCAGCTGTGCGAGTCGGAGAGGGATCATGGAAACATTTCATGTGACTTGGCATCTGTTGTTATGCAGGAGAGCACAGTTGGAAACGCAAGAAAATGGTGCGCGCGGCCGGCTGGTAGTGTGGCCGAGCGGTCTAAGGCGCTGGATCCAGGTTCCAGTCTCGAAAGGGGCGTGGGTTCGAATCCCACCACTGCCATTTCTGCAGATCAACTCCAACGCTGCAGCTTTTTTGTTAAAATGCTGTTTCTGTCCCCACTGTATTGATGTTGAAAACAAAAGTAAAATGGCTTTGCTTCCCGGGGAATTAACTGTGGTGTGGGATAGTGCCGAATATTTCAAAGTGTCTCTGTCTGTCATGATCGTGTTCGCCTCCCGCGCAGAAAATCGCAAGCAGCTGTGCTGTTCCAGGCAAGTTGAGCTTGTACTGGAACCGAATGGAGACCGGTATTTCATCGCTGTTGTGAAACAAAGTCCTGGGGTGACTCGACTCGTCGTTATTTGGTTTTTCGGCCAATGGGAAAATCGTTCCAACGAATTTCGATGTGATATGTTGTTGAATTTCTCCCATTTCCTTCGTTTCCGTCCTGGAGACATCGGAAGGGAAAGGTAATCTAATCGAGACTGTGATTGGTGAAATTCACTTTTTATGGCCCATTCTTATTAGGTTCTTTCTTTCTCTCTTTTCAGTATTGTCTGGGAAGTGGTGGTTCCCTAAGGCTGCAGTATGTGTGAAAGAGTAGTTTGGAATTGTCCTGTTGTTAGTTGTGAGATTACTTTATAAATCATGCCCTCGGACTGTCTCACATTTAGCATTCATGCATCTCTGTGTCTGAAAATGCATTAGGTATGCCAGCTTTGTTTGTGTTCCGTGTTAAATGCTTTCTGTTTTGCGATTCGCTCAATACTTTACGAGTTAACAGCGTTTCTGAGGAAACTTCCAGCTGCAAAAGTCCTTAACTGAGGATCTGGGAAAATTTCACAGAGTATGGTCAGTCGGAGCAAAAGTAAGGAAGTCGTTCCTTTCTGCAGTGTTTCGCAATACTACCTTTCCCGTGAGCATCGAACACAGTAAAGGATTGTGCCACAGACTGCGACGGCAAGCTCCGCTAAAAAGTAATCCTTTAAAGCAGGTGTAAGCAACACAACGTTTTTGGGGGACACCGCGTGGAAACAGATACTTCGGTGTATCTCGTCCATGCTCAGCACATAGCCAAATATAAACAAGTCCGGTTCCCCAGTATTTGGCCCCAAACCCTCTCAACCCATCCTATCCAGAAACTCATGCAATTTTCTGAGCCTCCTCCGCTTCCTCTGGGAGCTCATTCCATACACGCACAACCTTCTGTGTGGGAAATGTGCCTCAGGTCCTTTGTCAATTTCAGCCCACTCACCTTAAACCTATGCTCTCGAGTTTTCAACTCACCCCAACTTGGGTAAAACACGTAAATACTCAGTTTCCAACCCTTCCATTAGATCATGTCGCAGTCGTTACGCTGCAGGGAAAGTCGTCCCAGCCTAGTCGACCTCGCCCTACGGTCCAAACATTGACCACATCCTTGTCTATATTTTATCATCAATTTCACGTGTCTTTTTTTTATGTTTTGAAGATGTCAATTACGCTGGACAACAACGAGCTATTGGAAACAGAAAGGTGAAACGAAGAATGGCTTCAACTTTCAGTGCTGGATGCCCCTGAGCTGCCGGATGGGCGGCTGCGGCTTGTTTCTGTAGTGTAGTGGTCATCACGTTCGCCTCACACGCGAAAGGTCCCCAGTTCGAAACTGGGCAGAAACTGCTTTGTTCTTCATCGGCAGCCTTTTACATGGACAAGAACGGTGCTTTCTTGCTTGCTTTCCCATCTGCAAACCTGCCTTCGAAGTTGCTTGAACAAATCTGCTCGCGTAGTGAAATGTAATGCAATTCCATTTAATGACTGTGCAAAGAATTGTAAAGTTTTTATCCAAACTGGTTCTGATCATATGCAATTCTGTTTGAGAGTGTAGTTACCCCCTTCTGATTCTTCTACGAAAAGCAGTACCGCATTTGCATTCCTTGCGCAGGCGGCTCGGTTCAAAGACAGGGAAGAAGCTGATGCGCTGGTGTCACAGTGCACCACGGATTCCTGAACTTGTCTGTCTGTTAAATGTACCCCAAAGGCGTCTCTGAAAGGCCTCGTTTGGAAGCTGTCTGTCGTTATTCAACGTACGAGAATTGGCACCAGAGGTCCTGAATCATGTTTTGGAGCAGTTCGCACTTGAGTGGCTCTTTCAATCAGCAACAGCAATGAAAGAAATTACACTCTCAGAGGAACCTCTGGACCTGTGCTTTCATGGTGTCGCTAGTATTAAGGTGCGCCCCGAGACCTAAGCCACGTTGGAACTGAAACGGAGGAATCGACAGAGAGGTTACAGAATGACATCGCATCCATTTGGTTTTCTTGAAATCACTGAGGAGCAGGAAAATGTAAACGGCGAAGTCGAGTGGGGAAGTCAGGCAGTTGCAGCTCTGGAGAAACCCCTTCTTTGTGACTCACTCAGCAACCAGACACGTGAAGGTGACTCAGAGGCGTGAGAGCTCTTCACATCGAGAACAAAAAGCAATCAAGGGCAGTTAGCACCTCTTCCGGAGTGGGGGTGGGGTGAGGTAATTACCTTTTGACTTTGTTACTATGTTGAGAAACTGCCTTTTAGATTGAGGTGAACAGAAAATGCATTTCTAATAAGCACCATGGAATTGAGCAAAATTTATTGAGTCGCTTCTCGTCGATTCCCACACAGGTTTCCAACTCAGTTGCTATCCACGTGGCTGATGTCCAGGAGTGAACATCTCTGCAGCAAATTGCACGGTTAGGGTAAAAGGCAAGGAAAGTGGCATCTAGAACTGGCTCCGAGGTCAGAGCATCCTCACAATGCGATCTGTCGTTCTCGAATAGGAATGCGACCTCCGGTTTTAGGGTGGATACATTGTTTGGGACTCTTTTTCTGCAAAACAGACACAGTGACTGAAATTACGCTGCACGGTATGATGTGGAACACGGCTTTGTGCATTTTCCCTGTAGTCCGGTGTGCTTCATGTTCCGCGTAAACGTGAAACTTGCCCTGTTTCAAGCAATGGGTGAAATCATTTAGCAAAGCAAGAATCGAAATTGCAGTAATGTCAAGCAGCTCGTGGTTATTTGACCAAATCATAACCGAACATATATTCTCACAGATACATTTGGAGCTGAAAGGAGTCTGAGAAGATAGACTCAGCTTACCATTGATTTTTGTCTGGATTGATGGGCTCTCATTATCTGCTGCGAAATTGATATTGTAGACGGGCACATCCCAGCAGCTGTGCGAGTCGGAGAGGGATCATGGAACCATTTTCATGTGACTTGGCATCTGTTGTTATGCAGGAGAGCACAGTTGGAAACGCAAGAAAATGGTGCGCGCGGCCGGCTGGTAGTGTGGCCGAGCGGTCTAAGGCGCTGGATCCAGGTTCCAGTCTCGAAAGGGGCGTGGGTTCGAATCCCACCACTGCCATTTCTGCAGATCAACTCCAACGCTGCAGCTTTTTTGTTAAAATGCTGTTTCTGTCCCCACTGTATTGATGTTGAAAACAAAAGTAAAATGGCTTTGCTTCCCGGGGAATTAACTGTGGTGTGGGATAGTGCCGAATATTTCAAAGTGTCTCTGTCTGTCATGATCGTGTTCGCCTCCCGCGCAGAAAATCGCAAGCAGCTGTGCTGTTCCAGGCAAGTTGAGCTTGTACTGGAACCGAATGGAGACCGGTATTTCATCGCTGTTGTGAAACAAAGTCCTGGGGTGACTCGACTCGTCGTTATTTGGTTTTTCGGCCAATGGGAAAATCGTTCCAACGAATTTCGATGTGATATGTTGTTGAATTTCTCCCATTTCCTTCGTTTCCGTCCTGGAGACATCGGAAGGGAAAGGTAATCTAATCGAGACTGTGATTGGTGAAATTCACTTTTTATGGCCCATTCTTATTAGCTTCTTTCTTTCTCTCTTTTCAGTATTGTCTGGGAAGTGGTGGTTCCCTAAGGCTGCAGTATGTGTGAAAGAGTAGTTTGGAATTGTCCTGTTGTTAGTTGTGAGATTACTTTATAAATCATGCCCTCGGACTGTCTCACATTTAGCATTCATGCACCTCTGTGTCTGAAAATGCATTAGGTATGCCAGCTTTGTTTGTGTTCCGTGTTAAATGCTTTCTGTTTTGCGATTCGCTCAATACTTTACGAGTTAACAGCGTTTCTGAGGAAACTTCCAACTGCAAAAGTCCTTAACTGAGGATCTGGGAAAATTTCACAGAGTATGGTCAGTCGGAGCAAAAGTAAGGAAGTCGTTCCTTTCTGCAGTGTTTCGCAATACTACCTTTCCCGTGAGCATCGAACACAGTAAAGGATTGTGCCACAGACTGCGACGGCAAGCTCCGCTAAAAAGTAATCCTTTAAAGCAGGTGTAAGCAACACAACGTTTTTGGGGGACACCGCGTGGAAACAGATACTTCGGTGTATCTCGTCCATGCTCAGCACATAGCCAAATATAAACAAGTCCGGTTCCCCAGTATTTGGCCCCAAACCCTCTCAACCCATCCTATCCAGAAACTCATGCAATTTTCTGAGCCTCCTCCGCTTCCTCTGGGAGCTCATTCCATACACGCACAACCTTCTGTGTGGGAAATGTGCCTCAGGTCCTTTGTCAATTTCAGCCCACTCACCTTAAACCTATGCTCTCGAGTTTTCAACTCACCTCAACTTGGGTAAAACACGTAAATACTCAGTTTCCAACCCTTCCATTAGATCATGTCGCAGTCGTTACGCTGCAGGGAAAGTCGTCCCAGCCTAGTCGACCTCGCCCTACGGTCCAAACATTGACCACATACTTGTCTAAATTTTATCATCAATTTCACGTGTCTTTTTTTTATGTTTTGAAGATGTCAATTACGCTGGACAACAACGAGCTATTGGAAACAGAAAGGTGAAACGAAGAATGGCTTCAACTTTCAGTGCTGGATGCCCCTGAGCTGCCGGATGGGCGGCTGCGGCTTGTTTCTGTAGTGTAGTGGTCATCACGTTCGCCTCACACGCGAAAGGTCCCCAGTTCGCAACTGGGCAGAAACTGCTTTGTTCTTCATCGGCAGCCTTTTACATGGACAAGAACGGTGCTTTCTTGCTTGCTTTCCCATCTGCAAACCTGCCTTCGAAGTTGCTTGAACAAATCTGCTCGCGTAGTGAAATGTAAGGCAATTCCATTTAATGACTGTGCAAAGAATTGTTAAGTTTTTATCCAAACTGGTTCTGATCATATGCAATTCTGTTTGAGAGTGTAGTTACCCCCTTCTGATTCTTCTACGAAAAGCAGTACCGCATTTGCATTCCTTGCGCAGGCGGCTCGGTTCAAAGACAGGGAAGAAGCTGATGCGCTGGTGTCACAGTGCACCACGGATTCCTGAACTTGTCTGTCTGTTAAATGTACCCCAAAGGCGTCTCTGAAAGGCCTCGTTTGGAAGCTGTCTGTCGTTATTCAACGTACGAGAATTGGCACCAGAGGTCCTGAATCATGTTTTGGAGCAGTTCGCACTTGAGTGGCTCTTTCAATCAGCAACAGCAATGAAAGAAATTACACTCTCAGAGGAACCTCTGGACCTGTGCTTTCATGGTGTCGCTAGTATTGAGGTGCGCCCCGAGACCTAAGCCACGTTGGAACTGAAACGGAGGAATCGACAGAGAGGTTACAGAATGACATCGCATCCATTTGGTTTTCTTGAAATCACTGAGGAGCAGGAAAATGTAAACGGCGAAGTCGAGTGGGGAAGTCAGGCAGTTGCAGCTCTGGAGAAACCCCTTCTTTGTGACTCACTCAGCAACCAGACACGTGAAGGTGACTCAGAGGCGTGAGAGCTCTTCACATCGAGAACAAAAAGCAATCAAGGGCAGTTAGCACCTCTTCCGGAGTGGGGGTGGGGTGAGGTAATTACCTTTTGACTTTGTTACTATGTTGAGAAACTGCCTTTTAGATTGAGGTGAACAGAAAATGCATTTCTAATAAGCACCATGGAATTGAGCAAAATTTATTGAGTCGCTTCTCGTCGATTCCCACACAGGTTTCCAACTCAGTTGCTATCCATGTGGCTGATGTCCAGGAGTGAACATCTCTGCAGCAAATTGCACGGTTAGGGTAAAAGGCAAGGAAAGTGGCATCTAGAACTGGCTCCGAGGTCAGAGCGTCCTCACAATGCGATCTGTCGTTCTCGAATAGGAATGCGACCTCCGGTTTTAGGGTGGAGTACATTGTTTGGGACTCTTTTTCTGCAAAACAGACACAGTGACTGAAATTACGCTGCACGGTATGATGTGGAACACGGCTTTGTGCATTTTCCCTGTAGTCCGGTGTGCTTCATGTTCCGCGTAAACGTGAAACTTGCCCTGTTTCAAGCAATGGGTGAAATCATTTAGCAAAGCAAGAATCGAAATTGCAGTAATGTCAAGCAGCTCGTGGTTATTTGACCAAATCATAACCGAACATATATTCTCACAGATACATTTGGAGCTGAAAGGAGTCTGAGAAGATAGACTCAGCTTACCATTGATTTTTGTCTGGATTGATGGGCTCTCATTATCTGCTGCGAAATTGATATTGTAGACGGGCACATCCCAGCAGCTGTGCGAGTCGGAGAGGGATCATGGAAACATTTCATGTGACTTGGCATCTGTTGTTATGCAGGAGAGCACAGTTGGAAACGCAAGAAAATGGTGCGCGCGGCCGGCTGGTAGTGTGGCCGAGCGGTCTAAGGCGCTGGATCCAGGTTCCAGTCTCGAAAGGGGCGTGGGTTCGAATCCCACCACTGCCATTTCTGCAGATCAACTCCAACGCTGCAGCTTTTTTGTTAAAATGCTGTTTCTGTCCCCACTGTATTGATGTTGAAAACAAAAGTAAAATGGCTTTGCTTCCCGGGGAATTAACTGTGGTGTGGGATAGTGCCGAATATTTCAAAGTGTCTCTGTCTGTCATGATCGTGTTCGCCTCCCGCGCAGAAAATCGCAAGCAGCTGTGCTGTTCCAGGCAAGTTGAGCTTGTACTGGAACCGAATGGAGACCGGTATTTCATCGCTGTTGTGAAAAAAAGTCCTGGGGTGACTCGACTCGTCGTTATTTGGTTTTTCGGCCAATGGGAAAATCGTTCCAACGAATTTCGATGTGATATGTTGTTGAATTTCTCCCATTTCCTTCGTTTCCGTCCTGGAGACATCGGAAGGGAAAGGTAATCTAATCGAGACTGTGATTGGTGAAATTCACTTTTTATGGCCCATTCTTATTAGGTTCTTTCTTTCTCTCTTTTCAGTATTGTCTGGGAAGTGGTGGTTCCCTAAGGCTGCAGTATGTGTGAAAGAGTAGTTTGGAATTGTCCTGTTGTTAGTTGTGAGATTACTTTATAAATCATGCCCTCGGACTGTCTCACATTTAGCATTCATGCACCTCTGTGTCTGAAAATGCATTAGGTATGCCAGCTTTGTTTGTGTTCCGTGTTAAATGCTTTCTGTTTTGCGATTCGCTCAATACTTTACGAGTTAACAGCGTTTCTGAGGAAACTTCCAGCTGCAAAAGTCCTTAACTGAGGATCTGGGAAAATTTCACAGAGTATGGTCAGTCGGAGCAAAAGTAAGGAAGTCGTTCCTTTCTGCAGTGTTTCGCAATACTACCTTTCCCGTGAGCATCGAACACAGTAAAGGATTGTGCCACAGACTGCGACGGCAAGCTCCGCTAAAAAGTAATCCTTTAAAGCAGGTGTAAGCAACACAACGTTTTTGGGGGACACCGCGTGGAAACAGATACTTCGGTGTATCTCGTCCATGCTCAGCACATAGCCAAATATAAACAAGTCCGGTTCCCCAGTATTTGGCCCCAAACCCTCTCAACCCATCCTATCCAGAAACTCATGCAATTTTCTGAGCCTCCTCCGCTTCCTCTGGGAGCTCATTCCATACACGCACAACCTTCTGTGTGGGAAATGTGCCTCAGGTCCTTTGTCAATTTCAGCCCACTCACCTTAAACCTATGCTCTCGAGTTTTCAACTCACCTCAACTTGGGTAAAACACGTAAATACTCAGTTTCCAACCCTTCCATTAGATCATGTCGCAGTCGTTACGCTGCAGGGAAAGTCGTCCCAGCCTAGTCGACCTCGCCCTACGGTCCAAACATTGACCACATACTTGTCTAAATTTTATCATCAATTTCACATGTCTTTTTTTTATGTTTTGAAGATGTCAATTACGCTGGACAACAACGAGCTATTGGAAACAGAAAGGTGAAACGAAGAATGGCTTCAACTTTCAGTGCTGGATGCCCCTGAGCTGCCGGATGGGCGGCTGCGGCTTGTTTCTGTAGTGTAGTGGTCATCACGTTCGCCTCACACGCGAAAGGTCCCCAGTTCGCAACTGGGCAGAAACTGCTTTGTTCTTCATCGGCAGCCTTTTACATGGACAAGAACGGTGCTTTCTTGCTTGCTTTCCCATCTGCAAACCTGCCTTCGAAGTTGCTTGAACAAATCTGCTCGCGTAGTGAAATGTAATGCAATTCCATTTAATGACTGTGCAAAGAATTGTTAAGTTTTTATCCAAACTGGTTCTGATCATATGCAATTCTGTTTGAGAGTGTAGTTACCCCCTTCTGATTCTTCTACGAAAAGCAGTACCGCATTTGCATTCCTTGCGCAGGCGGCTCGGTTCAAAGACAGGGAAGAAGCTGATGCGCTGGTGTCACAGTGCACCACGGATTCCTGAACTTGTCTGTCTGTTAAATGTACCCCAAAGGCGTCTCTGAAAGGCCTCGTTTGGAAGCTGTCTGTCGTTATTCAACGTACGAGAATTGGCACCAGAGGTCCTGAATCATGTTTTGGAGCAGTTCGCACTTGAGTGGCTCTTTCAATCAGCAACAGCAATGAAAGAAATTACACTCTCAGAGGAACCTCTGGACCTGTGCTTTCATGGTGTCGCTAGTATTGAGGTGCGCCCCGAGACCTAAGCCACGTTGGAACTGAAACGGAGGAATCGACAGAGAGGTTACAGAATGACATCGCATCCATTTGGTTTTCTTGAAATCACTGAGGAGCAGGAAAATGTAAACGGCGAAGTCGAGTGGGGAAGTCAGGCAGTTGCAGCTCTGGAGAAACCCCTTCTTTGTGACTCACTCAGCAACCAGACACGTGAAGGTGACTCAGAGGCGTGAGAGCTCTTCACATCGAGAACAAAAAGCAATCAAGGGCAGTTAGCACCTCTTCCGGAGTGGGGGTGGGGTGAGGTAATTACCTTTTGACTTTGTTACTATGTTGAGAAACTGCCTTTTAGATTGAGGTGAACAGAAAATGCATTTCTAATAAGCACCATGGAATTGAGCAAAATTTATTGAGTCGCTTCTCGTCGATTCCCACACAGGTTTCCAACTCAGTTGCTATCCATGTGGCTGATGTCCAGGAGTGAACATCTCTGCAGCAAATTGCACGGTTAGGGTAAAAGGCAAGGAAAGTGGCATCTAGAACTGGCTCCGAGGTCAGAGCGTCCTCACAATGCGATCTGTCGTTCTCGAATAGGAATGCGACCTCCGGTTTTAGGGTGGAGTACATTGTTTGGGACTCTTTTTCTGCAAAACAGACACAGTGACTGAAATTACGCTGCACGGTATGATGTGGAACACGGCTTTGTGCATTTTCCCTGTAGTCCGGTGTGCTTCATGTTCCGCGTAAACGTGAAACTTGCCCTGTTTCAAGCAATGGGTGAAATCATTTAGCAAAGCAAGAATCGAAATTGCAGTAATGTCAAGCAGCTCGTGGTTATTTGACCAAATCATAACCGAACATATATTCTCACAGATACATTTGGAGCTGAAAGGAGTCTGAGAAGATAGACTCAGCTTACCATTGATTTTTGTCTGGATTGATGGGCTCTCATTATCTGCTGCGAAATTGATATTGTAGACGGGCACATCCCAGCAGCTGTGCGAGTCGGAGAGGGATCATGGAAACATTTCATGTGACTTGGCATCTGTTGTTATGCAGGAGAGCACAGTTGGAAACGCAAGAAAATGGTGCGCGCGGCCGGCTGGTAGTGTGGCCGAGCGGTCTAAGGCGCTGGATCCAGGTTCCAGTCTCGAAAGGGGCGTGGGTTCGAATCCCACCACTGCCATTTCTGCAGATCAACTCCAACGCTGCAGCTTTTTTGTTAAAATGCTGTTTCTGTCCCCACTGTATTGATGTTGAAAACAAAAGTAAAATGGCTTTGCTTCCCGGGGAATTAACTGTGGTGTGGGATAGTGCCGAATATTTCAAAGTGTCTCTGTCTGTCATGATCGTGTTCGCCTCCCGCGCAGAAAATCGCAAGCAGCTGTGCTGTTCCAGGCAAGTTGAGCTTGTACTGGAACCGAATGGAGACCGGTATTTCATCGCTGTTGTGAAACAAAGTCCTGGGGTGACTCGACTCGTCGTTATTTGGTTTTTCGGCCAATGGGAAAATCGTTCCAACGAATTTCGATGTGATATGTTGTTGAATTTCTCCCATTTCCTTCGTTTCCGTCCTGGAGACATCGGAAGGGAAAGGTAATCTAATCGAGACTGTGATTGGTGAAATTCACTTTTTATGGCCCATTCTTATTAGGTTCTTTCTTTCTCTCTTTTCAGTATTGTCTGGGAAGTGGTGGTTCCCTAAGGCTGCAGAATGTGTGAAAGAGTAGTTTGGAATTGTCCTGTTGTTAGTTGTGAGATTACTTTATAAATCATGCCCTCGGACTGTCTCACATTTAGCATTCATGCATCTCTGTGTCTGAAAATGCATTAGGTATGCCAGCTTTGTTTGTGTTCCGTGTTAAATGCTTTCTGTTTTGCGATTCGCTCAATACTTTACGAGTTAACAGCGTTTCTGAGGAAACTTCCAGCTGCAAAAGTCCTTAACTGAGGATCTGGGAAAATTTCACAGAGTATGGTCAGTCGGAGCAAAAGTAAGGAAGTCGTTCCTTTCTGCAGTGTTTCGCAATACTACCTTTCCCGTGAGCATCGAACACAGTAAAGGATTGTGCCACAGACTGCGACGGCAAGCTCCGCTAAAAAGTAATCCTTTAAAGCAGGTGTAAGCAACACAACGTTTTTGGGGGACACCGCGTGGAAACAGATACTTCGGTGTATCTCGTCCATGCTCAGCACATAGCCAAATATAAACAAGTCCGGTTCCCCAGTATTTGGCCCCAAACCCTCTCAACCCATCCTATCCAGAAACTCATGCAATTTTCTGAGCCTCCTCCGCTTCCTCTGGGAGCTCATTCCATACACGCACAACCTTCTGTGTGGGAAATGTGCCTCAGGTCCTTTGTCAATTTCAGCCCACTCACCTTAAACCTATGCTCTCGAGTTTTCAACTCACCCCAACTTGGGTAAAACACGTAAATACTCAGTTTCCAACCCTTCCATTAGATCATGTCGCAGTCGTTACGCTGCAGGGAAAGTCGTCCCAGCCTAGTCGACCTCGCCCTACGGTCCAAACATTGACCACATCCTTGTCTATATTTTATCATCAATTTCACGTGTCTTTTTTTTATGTTTTGAAGATGTCAATTACGCTGGACAACAACGAGCTATTGGAAACAGAAAGGTGAAACGAAGAATGGCTTCAACTTTCAGTGCTGGATGCCCCTGAGCTGCCGGATGGGCGGCTGCGGCTTGTTTCTGTAGTGTAGTGGTCATCACGTTCGCCTCACACGCGAAAGGTCCCCAGTTCGAAACTGGGCAGAAACTGCGTTGTTCTTCATCGGCAGCCTTTTACATGGACAAGAACGGTTCTTTCTTGCTTGCTTTCCCATCTGCAAACCTGCCTTCGAAGTTGCTTGAACAAATCTGCTCGCGTAGTGAAATGTAATGCAATTCCATTTAATGACTGTGCAAAGAATTGTAAAGTTTTTATCCAAACTGGTTCTGATCATATGCAATTCTGTTTGAGAGTGTAGTTACCCCCTTCTGATTCTTCTACGAAAAGCAGTACCGCATTTGCATTCCTTGCGCAGGCGGCTCGGTTCAAAGACAGGGAAGAAGCTGATGCGCTGGTGTCACAGTGCACAACGGATTCCTGAACTTGTCTGTCTGTTAAATGTACCCCAAAGGCGTCTCTGAAAGGCCTCGTTTGGAAGCTGTCTGTCGTTATTCAACGTACGAGAATTGGCACCAGAGGTCCTGAATCATGTTTTGGAGCAGTTCGCACTTGAGTGGCTCTTTCAATCAGCAACAGCAATGAAAGAAATTACACTCTCAGAGGAACCTCTGGACCTGTGCTTTCATGGTGTCGCTAGTATTAAGGTGCGCCCCGAGACCTAAGCCACGTTGGAACTGAAACGGAGGAATCGACAGAGAGGTTACAGAATGACATCGCATCCATTTGGTTTTCTTGAAATCACTGAGGAGCAGGAAAATGTAAACGGCGAAGTCGAGTGGGGAAGTCAGGCAGTTGCAGCTCTGGAGAAACTCCTTCTTTGTGACTCACTCAGCAACCAGACACGTGAAGGTGACTCAGAGGCGTGAGAGCTCTTCACATCGAGAACAAAAAGCAATCAAGGGCAGTTAGCACCTCTTCCGGAGTGGGGGTGGGGTGAGGTAATTACCTTTTGACTTTGTTACTATGTTGAGAAACTGCCTTTTAGATTGAGGTGAACAGAAAATGCATTTCTAATAAGCACCATGGAATTGAGCAAAATTTATTGAGTCGCTTCTCGTCGATTCCCACACAGGTTTCCAACTCAGTTGCTATTCATGTGGCTGATGTCCAGGAGTGAACATCTCTGCAGCAAATTGCACGGTTAGGGTAAAAGGCAAGGAAAGTGGCATCTCGAACTGGCTCCGAGGTCAGAGCATCCTCACAATGCGATCTGTCGTTCTCGAATAGGAATGCGACCTCCGGTTTTAGGGTGGAGTACATTGTTTGGGACTCTTTTTCTGCAAAACAGACACAGTGACTGAAATTACGCTGCACGGTATGATGTGGAACACGGCTTTGTGCATTTTCCCTGTAGTCCGGTGTGCTTCATGTTCCGCGTAAACGTGAAACTTGCCCTGTTTCAAGCAATGGGTGAAATCATTTAGCAAAGCAAGAATCGAAATTGCAGTAATGTCAAGCAGCTCGTGGTTATTTGACCAAATCATAACCGAACATATATTCTCACAGATACATTTGGAGCTGAAAGGAGTCTGAAAAGATAGACTCAGCTTACCATTGATTTTTGTCTGGATTGATGGGCTCTCATTATCTGCTGCGAAATTGATATTGTAGACGGGCACATCCCAGCAGCTGTGCGAGTCGGAGAGGGATCATGGAACCATTTTCATGTGACTTGGCATCTGTTGTTATGCAGGAGAGCACAGTTGGAAACGCAAGAAAATGGTGCGCGCGGCCGGCTGGTAGTGTGGCCGAGCGGTCTAAGGCGCTGGATCCAGGTTCCAGTCTTCAAAGGGGCGTGGGTTCGAATCCCACCACTGCCATTTCTTCAGATCAACTCCAACGCTGCAGCTTTTTTGTTAAAATGCTGTTTCTGTCCCCACTGTATTGATGTTGAAAACAAAAGTAAAATGGCTTTGCTTCCCGGGGAATTAACTGTGGTGTGGGATAGTGCCGAATATTTCAAAGTGTCTCTGTCTGTCATGATCGTGTTCGCCTCCCGCGCAGAAAATCGCAAGCAGCTGTGCTGTTCCAGGCAAGTTGAGCTTGTACTGGAACCGAATGGAGACCGGTATTTCATCGCTGTTGTGAAACAAAGTCCTGGGGTGACTCGACTCGTCGTTATTTGGTTTTTCGGCCAATGGGAAAATCGTTCCAACGAATTTCGATGTGATATGTTGTTGAATTTCTCCCATTTCCTTCGTTTCCGTCCTGGAGACATCGGAAGGGAAAGGTAATCTAATCGAGACTGTGATTGGTGAAATTCACTTTTTATGGCCCATTCTTATTAGGTTCTTTCTTTCTCTCTTTTCAGTATTGTCTGGGAAGTGGTGGTTCCCTAAGGCTGCAGTATGTGTGAAAGAGTAGTTTGGAATTGTCCTGTTGTTAGTTGTGAGATTACTTTATAAATCATGCCCTCGGACTGTCTCACATTTAGCATTCATGCACCTCTGTGTCTGAAAATGCATTAGGTATGCCAGCTTTGTTTGTGTTCCGTGTTAAATGCTTTCTGTTTTGCGATTCGCTCAATACTTTACGAGTTAACAGCGTTTCTGAGGAAACTTCCAGCTGCAAAAGTCCTTAACTGAGGATCTGGGAAAATTTCACAGAGTATGGTCAGTCGGAGCAAAAGTAAGGAAGTCGTTCCTTTCTGCAGTGTTTCGCAATACTACCTTTCCCGTGAGCATCGAACACAGTAAAGGATTGTGCCACAGACTGCGACGGCAAGCTCCGCTAAAAAGTAATCCTTTAAAGCAGGTGTAAGCAACACAACGTTTTTGGGGGACACCGCGTGGAAACAGATACTTCGGTGTATCTCGTCCATGCTCAGCACATAGCCAAATATAAACAAGTCCGGTTCCCCAGTATTTGGCCCCAAACCCTCTCAACCCATCCTATCCAGAAACTCATGCAATTTTCTGAGCCTCCTCCGCTTCCTCTGGGAGCTCATTCCATACACGCACAACCTTCTGTGTGGGAAATGTGCCTCAGGTCCTTTGTCAATTTCAGCCCACTCACCTTAAACCTATGCTCTCGAGTTTTCAACTCACCTCAACTTGGGTAAAACACGTAAATACTCAGTTTCCAACCCTTCCATTAGATCATGTCGCAGTCGTTACGCTGCAGGGAAAGTCGTCCCAGCCTAGTCGACCTCGCCCTACGGTCCAAACATTGACCACATTCTTGTCTAAATTTTATCATCAATTTCACGTGTCTTTTTTTTATGTTTTGAAGATGTCAATTACGCTGGACAACAACGAGCTATTGGAAACAGAAAGGTGAAACGAAGAATGGCTTCAACTTTCAGTGCTGGATGCCCCTGAGCTGCCGGATGGGCGGCTGCGGCTTGTTTCTGTAGTGTAGTGGTCATCACGTTCGCCTCACACGCGAAAGGTCCCCAGTTCGAAACTGGGCAGAAACTGCTTTGTTCTTCATCGGCAGCCTTTTACATGGACAAGAACGGTGCTTTCTTGCTTGCTTTCCCATCTGCAAACCTGCCTTCGAAGTTGCTTGAACAAATCTGCTCGCGTAGTGAAATGTAATGCAATTCCATTTAATGACTGTGCAAAGAATTGTAAAGTTTTTATCCAAACTGGTTCTGATCATATGCAATTCTGTTTGAGAGTGTAGTTACCCCCTTCTGATTCTTCTACGAAAAGCAGTACCGCATTTGCATTCCTTGCGCAGGCGGCTCGGTTCAAAGACAGGGAAGAAGCTGATGCGCTGGTGTCACAGTGCACCACGGATTCCTGAACTTGTCTGTCTGTTAAATGTACCCCAAAGGCGTCTCTGAAAGGCCTCGTTTGGAAGCTGTCTGTCGTTATTCAACGTACGAGAATTGGCACCAGAGGTCCTGAATCATGTTTTGGAGCAGTTCGCACTTGAGTGGCTCTTTCAATCAGCAACAGCAATGAAAGAAATTACACTCTCAGAGGAACCTCTGGACCTGTGCTTTCATGGTGTCGCTAGTATTAAGGTGCGCCCCGAGACCTAAGCCACGTTGGAACTGAAACGGAGGAATCGACAGAGAGGTTACAGAATGACATCGCATCCATTTGGTTTTCTTGAAATCACTGAGGAGCAGGAAAATGTAAACGGCGAAGTCGAGTGGGGAAGTCAGGCAGTTGCAGCTCTGGAGAAACTCCTTCTTTGTGACTCACTCAGCAACCAGACACGTGAAGGTGACTCAGAGGCGTGAGAGCTCTTCACATCGAGAACAAAAAGCAATCAAGGGCAGTTAGCACCTCTTCCGGAGTGGGGGTGGGGTGAGGTAATTACCTTTTGACTTTGTTACTATGTTGAGAAACTGCCTTTTAGATTGAGGTGAACAGAAAATGCATTTCTAATAAGCACCATGGAATTGAGCAAAATTTATTGAGTCGCTTCTCGTCGATTCCCACACAGGTTTCCAACTCAGTTGCTATCCATGTGGCTGATGTCCAGGAGTGAACATCTCTGCAGCAAATTGCACGGTTAGGGTAAAAGGCAAGGAAAGTGGCATCTAGAACTGGCTCCGAGGTCAGAGCATCCTCACAATGCGATCTGTCGTTCTCGAATAGGAATGCGACCTCCGGTTTTAGGGTGGAGTACATTGTTTGGGACTCTTTTTCTGCAAAACAGACACAGTGACTGAAATTACGCTGCACGGTATGATGTGGAACACGGCTTTGTGCATTTTCCCTGTAGTCCGGTGTGCTTCATGTTCCGCGTAAACGTGAAACTTGCCCTGTTTCAAGCAATGGGTGAAATCATTTAGCAAAGCAAGAATCGAAATTGCAGTAATGTCAAGCAGCTCGTGGTTATTTGACCAAATCATAACCGAACATATATTCTCACAGATACATTTGGAGCTGAAAGGAGTCTGAGAAGATAGACTCAGCTTACCATTGATTTTTGTCTGGATTGATGGGCTCTCATTATCTGCTGCGAAATTGATATTGTAGACGGGCACATCCCAGCAGCTGTGCGAGTCGGAGAGGGATCATGGAACCATTTTCATGTGACTTGGCATCTGTTGTTATGCAGGAGAGCACAGTTGGAAACGCAAGAAAATGGTGCGCGCGGCCGGCTGGTAGTGTGGCCGAGCGGTCTAAGGCGCTGGATCCAGGTTCCAGTCTCGAAAGGGGCGTGGGTTCGAATCCCACCACTGCCATTTCTGCAGATCAACTCCAATGCTGCAGCTTTTTTGTTAAAATGCTGTTTCTGTCCCCACTGTATTGATGTTGAAAACAAAAGTAAAATGGCTTTGCTTCCCGGGGAATTAACTGTGGTGTGGGATAGTGCCGAATATTTCAAAGTGTCTCTGTCTGTCATGATCGTGTTCGCCTCCCGCGCAGAAAATCGCAAGCAGCTGTGCTGTTCCAGGCAAGTTGAGCTTGTACTGGAACCGAATGGAGACCGGTATTTCATCGCTGTTGTGAAACAAAGTCCTGGGGTGACTCGACTCGTCGTTATTTGGTTTTTCGGCCAATGGGAAAATCGTTCCAACGAATTTCGATGTGATATGTTGTTGAATTTCTCCCATTTCCTTCGTTTCCGTCCTGGAGACATCGGAAGGGAAAGGTAATCTAATCGAGACTGTGATTGGTGAAATTCACTTTTTATGGCCCATTCTTATTAGGTTCTTTCTTTCTCTCTTTTCAGTATTGTCTGGGAAGTGGTGGTTCCCTAAGGCTGCAGAATGTGTGAAAGAGTAGTTTGGAATTGTCCTGTTGTTAGTTGTGAGATTACTTTATAAATCATGCCCTCGGACTGTCTCACATTTAGCATTCATGCACCTCTGTGTCTGAAAATGCATTAGGTATGCCAGCTTTGTTTGTGTTCCGTGTTAAATGCTTTCTGTTTTGCGATTCGCTCAATACTTTACGAGTTAACAGCGTTTCTGAGGAAACTTCCAGCTGCAAAAGTCCTTAACTGAGGATCTGGGAAAATTTCACAGAGTATGGTCAGTCGGAGCAAAAGTAAGGAAGTCGTTCCTTTCTGCAGTGTTTCGCAATACTACCTTTCCCGTGAGCATCGAACACAGTAAAGGATTGTGCCACAGACTGCGACGGCAAGCTCCGCTAAAAAGTAATCCTTTAAAGCAGGTGTAAGCAACACAACGTTTTTGGGGGACACCGCGTGGAAACAGATACTTCGGTGTATCTCGTCCATGCTCAGCACATAGCCAAATATAAACAAGTCCGGTTCCCCAGTATTTGGCCCCAAACCCTCTCAACCCATCCTATCCAGAAATTCATGCAATTTTCTGAGCCTCCTCCGCTTCCTCTGGGAGCTCATTCCATACACGCACAACCTTCTGTGTGGGAAATGTGCCTCAGGTCCTTTGTCAATTTCAGCCCACTCACCTTAAACCTATGCTCTCGAGTTTTCAACTCACCCCAACTTGGGTAAAACACGTAAATACTCAGTTTCCAACCCTTCCATTAGATCATGTCGCAGTCGTTACGCTGCAGGGAAAGTCGTCCCAGCCTAGTCGACCTCGCCCTACGGTCCAAACATTGACCACATCCTTGTCTATATTTTATCATCAATTTCACGTGTCTTTTTTTTATGTTTTGAAGATGTCAATTACGCTGGACAACAACGAGCTATTGGAAACAGAAAGGTGAAACGAAGAATGGCTTCAACTTTCAGTGCTGGATGCCCCTGAGCTGCCGGATGGGCGGCTGCGGCTTGTTTCTGTAGTGTAGTGGTCATCACGTTCGCCTCACACGCGAAAGGTCCCCAGTTCGAAACTGGGCAGAAACTGCGTTGTTCTTCATCGGCAGCCTTTTACATGGACAAGAACGGTTCTTTCTTGCTTGCTTTCCCATCTGCAAACCTGCCTTCGAAGTTGCTTGAACAAATCTGCTCGCGTAGTGAAATGTAATGCAATTCCATTTAATGACTGTGCAAAGAATTGTAAAGTTTTTATCCAAACTGGTTCTGATCATATGCAATTCTGTTTGAGAGTGTAGTTACCCCCTTCTGATTCTTCTACGAAAAGCAGTACCGCATTTGCATTCCTTGCGCAGGCGGCTCGGTTCAAAGACAGGGAAGAAGCTGATGCGCTGGTGTCACAGTGCACCACGGATTCCTGAGCTTGTCTGTCTGTTAAATGTACCCCAAAGGCGTCTCTGAAAGGCCTCGTTTGGAAGCTGTCTGTCGTTATTCAACGTACGAGAATTGGCACCAGAGGTCCTGAATCATGTTTTGGAGCAGTTCGCACTTGAGTGGCTCTTTCAATCAGCAACAGCAATGAAAGAAATTACACTCTCAGAGGAACCTCTGGACCTGTGCTTTCATGGTGTCGCTAGTATTAAGGTGCGCCCCGAGACCTAAGCCACGTTGGAACTGAAACGGAGGAATCGACAGAGAGGTTACAGAATGACATCGCATCCATTTGGTTTTCTTGAAATCACTGAGGAGCAGGAAAATGTAAACGGCGAAGTCGAGTGGGGAAGTCAGGCAGTTGCAGCTCTGGAGAAACTCCTTCTTTGTGACTCACTCAGCAACCAGACACGTGAAGGTGACTCAGAGGCGTGAGAGCTCTTCACATCGAGAACAAAAAGCAATCAAGGGCAGTTAGCACCTCTTCCGGAGTGGGGGTGGGGTGAGGTAATTACCTTTTGACTTTGTTACTATGTTGAGAAACTGCCTTTTAGATTGAGGTGAACAGAAAATGCATTTCTAATAAGCACCATGGAATTGAGCAAAATTTATTTAGTCGCTTCTCGTCGATTCCCACACAGGTTTCCAACTCAGTTGCTATCCACGTGGCTGATGTCCAGGAGTGAACATCTCTGCAGCAAATTGCACGGTGAGGGTAAAAGGCAAGGAAAGTGGCATCTAGAACTGGCTCCGAGGTCAGAGCATCCTCACAATGCGATCTGTCGTTCTCGAATAGGAATGCGACCTCCGGTTTTAGGGTGGAGTACATTGTTTGGGACTCTTTTTCTGCAAAACAGACACAGTGACTGAAATTACGCTGCACGGTATGATGTGGAACACGGCTTTGTGCATTTTCCCTGTAGTCCGGTGTGCTTCATGTTCCGCGTAAACGTGAAACTTGCCCTGTTTCAAGCAATGGGTGAAATCATTTAGCAAAGCAAGAATCGAAATTGCAGTAATGTCAAGCAGCTCGTGGTTATTTGACCAAATCATAACCGAACATATATTCTCACAGATACATTTGGAGCTGAAAGGAGTCTGAGAAGATAGACTCAGCTTACCATTGATTTTTGTCTGGATTGATGGGCTCTCATTATCTGCTGCGAAATTGATATTGTAGACGGGCACATCCCAGCAGCTGTGCGAGTCGGAGAGGGATCATGGAACCATTTTCATGTGACTTGGCATCTGTTGTTATGCAGGAGAGCACAGTTGGAAACGCAAGAAAATGGTGCGCGCGGCCGGCTGGTAGTGTGGCCGAGCGGTCTAAGGCGCTGGATCCAGGTTCCAGTCTCGAAAGGGGCGTGGGTTCGAATCCCACCACTGCCATTTCTGCAGATCAACTCCAACGCTGCAGCTTTTTTGTTAAAATGCTGTTTCTGTCCCCACTGTATTGATGTTGAAAACAAAAGTAAAATGGCTTTGCTTCCCGGGGAATTAACTGTGGTGTGGGATAGTGCCGAATATTTCAAAGTGTCTCTGTCTGTCATGATCGTGTTCGCCTCCCGCGCAGAAAATCGCAAGCAGCTGTGCTGTTCCAGGCAAGTTGAGCTTGTACTGGAACCGAATGGAGACCGGTATTTCATCGCTGTTGTGAAACAAAGTCCTGGGGTGACTCGACTCGTCGTTATTTGGTTTTTCGGCCAATGGGAAAATCGTTCCAACGAATTTCGATGTGATATGTTGTTGAATTTCTCCCATTTCCTTCGTTTCCGTCCTGGAGACATCGGAAGGGAAAGGTAATCTAATCGAGACTGTGATTGGTGAAATTCACTTTTTATGGCCCATTCTTATTAGGTTCTTTCTTTCTCTCTTTTCAGTATTGTCTGGGAAGTGGTGGTTCCCTAAGGCTGCAGTATGTGTGAAAGAGTAGTTTGGAATTGTCCTGTTGTTAGTTGTGAGATTACTTTATAAATCATGCCCTCGGACTGTCTCACATTTAGCATTCATGCACCTCTGTGTCTGAAAATGCATTAGGTATGCCAGCTTTGTTTGTGTTCCGTGTTAAATGCTTTCTGTTTTGCGATTCGCTCAATACTTTACGAGTTAACAGCGTTTCTGAGGAAACTTCCAGCTGCAAAAGTCCTTAACTGAGGATCTGGGAAAATTTCACAGAGTATGGTCAGTCGGAGCAAAAGTAAGGAAGTCGTTCCTTTCTGCAGTGTTTCGCAATACTACCTTTCCCGTGAGCATCGAACACAGTAAAGGATTGTGCCACAGACTGCGACGGCAAGCTCCGCTAAAAAGTAATCCTTTAAAGCAGGTGTAAGCAACACAACGTTTTTGGGGGACACCGCGTGGAAACAGATACTTCGGTGTATCTCGTCCATGCTCAGCACATAGCCAAATATAAACAAGTCCGGTTCCCCAGTATTTGGCCCCAAACCCTCTCAACCCATCCTATCCAGAAACTCATGCAATTTTCTGAGCCTCCTCCGCTTCCTCTGGGAGCTCATTCCATACACGCACAACCTTCTGTGTGGGAAATGTGCCTCAGGTCCTTTGTCAATTTCAGCCCACTCACCTTAAACCTATGCTCTCGAGTTTTCAACTCACCTCAACTTGGGTAAAACACGTAAATACTCAGTTTCCAACCCTTCCATTAGATCATGTCGCAGTCGTTACGCTGCAGGGAAAGTCGTCCCAGCCTAGTCGACCTCGCCCTACGGTCCAAACATTGACCACATTCTTGTCTAAATTTTATCATCAATTTCACGTGTCTTTTTTTTATGTTTTGAAGATGTCAATTACGCTGGACAACAACGAGCTATTGGAAACAGAAAGGTGAAACGAAGAATGGCTTCAACTTTCAGTGCTGGATGCCCCTGAGCTGCCGGATGGGCGGCTGCGGCTTGTTTCTGTAGTGTAGTGGTCATCACGTTCGCCTCACACGCGAAAGGTCCCCAGTTCGAAACTGGGCAGAAACTGCTTTGTTCTTCATCGGCAGCCTTTTACATGGACAAGAACGGTGCTTTCTTGCTTGCTTTCCCATCTGCAAACCTGCCTTCGAAGTTGCTTGAACAAATCTGCTCGCGTAGTGAAATGTAATGCAATTCCATTTAATGACTGTGCAAAGAATTGTAAAGTTTTTATCCAAACTGGTTCTGATCATATGCAATTCTGTTTGAGAGTGTAGTTACCCCCTTCTGATTCTTCTACGAAAAGCAGTACCGCATTTGCATTCCTTGCGCAGGCGGCTCGGTTCAAAGACAGGGAAGAAGCTGATGCGCTGGTGTCACAGTGCACCACGGATTCCTGAACTTGTCTGTCTGTTAAATGTACCCCAAAGGCGTCTCTGAAAGGCCTCGTTTGGAAGCTGTCTGTCGTTATTCAACGTACGAGAATTGGCACCAGAGGTCCTGAATCATGTTTTGGAGCAGTTCGCACTTGAGTGGCTCTTTCAATCAGCAACAGCAATGAAAGAAATTACACTCTCAGAGGAACCTCTGGACCTGTGCTTTCATGGTGTCGCTAGTATTAAGGTGCGCCCCGAGACCTAAGCCACGTTGGAACTGAAACGGAGGAATCGACAGAGAGGTTACAGAGTGACATCGCATCCATTTGGTTTTCTTGAAATCACTGAGGAGCAGGAAAATGTAAACGGCGAAGTCGAGTGGGGAAGTCAGGCAGTTGCAGCTCTGGAGAAACTCCTTCTTTGTGACTCACTCAGCAACCAGACACGTGAAGGTGACTCAGAGGCGTGAGAGCTCTTCACATCGAGAACAAAAAGCAATCAAGGGCAGTTAGCACCTCTTCCGGAGTGGGGGTGGGGTGAGGTAATTACCTTTTGACTTTGTTAAATGTTGAGAAACTGCCTTTTAGATTGAGGTGAACAGAAAATGCATTTCTAATAAGCACCATGGAATTGAGCAAAATTTATTGAGTCGCTTCTCGTCGATTCCCACACAGGTTTCCAACTCAGTTGCTATCCATGTGGCTGATGTCCAGGAGTGAACATCTCTGCAGCAAATTGCACGGTTAGGGTAAAAGGCAAGGAAAGTGGCATCTAGAACTGGCTCCGAGGTCAGAGCATCCTCACAATGCGATCTGTCGTTCTCGAATAGGAATGCGACCTCCGGTTTTAGGGTGGAGTACATTGTTTGGGACTCTTTTTCTGCAAAACAGACACAGTGACTGAAATTACGCTGCACGGTATGATGTGGAACAGGGCTTTGTGCATTTTCCCTGTAGTCCGGTGTGCTTCATGTTCCGCGTAAACGTGAAACTTGCCCTGTTTCAAGCAATGGGTGAAATCATTTAGCAAAGCAAGAATCGAAATTGCAGTAATGTCAAGCAGCTCGTGGTTATTTGACCAAATCATAACCGAACATATATTCTCACAGATACATTTGGAGCTGAAAGGAGTCTGAGAAGATAGACTCAGCTTACCATTGATTTTTGTCTGGATTGATGGGCTCTCATTATCTGCTGCGAAATTGATATTGTAGACGGGCACATCCCAGCAGCTGTGCGAGTCGGAGAGGGATCATGGAACCATTTTCATGTGACTTGGCATCTGTTGTTATGCAGGAGAGCACAGTTGGAAACGCAAGAAAATGGTGCGCGCGGCCGGCTGGTAGTGTGGCCGAGCGGTCTAAGGCGCTGGATCCAGGTTCCAGTCTCGAAAGGGGCGTGGGTTCGAATCCCACCACTGCCATTTCTGCAGATCAACTCCAACGCTGCAGCTTTTTTGTTAAAATGCTGTTTCTGTCCCCACTGTATTGATGTTGAAAACAAAAGTAAAATGGCTTTGCTTCCCGGGGAATTAACTGTGGTGTGGGATAGTGCCGAATATTTCAAAGTGTCTCTGTCTGTCATGATCGTGTTCGCCTCCCGCGCAGAAAATCGCAAGCAGCTGTGCTGTTCCAGGCAAGTTGAGCTTGTACTGGAACCGAATGGAGACCGGTATTTCATCGCTGTTGTGAAACAAAGTCCTGGGGTGACTCGACTCGTCGTTATTTGGTTTTTCGGCCAATGGGAAAATCGTTCCAACGAATTTCGATGTGATATGTTGTTGAATTTCTCCCATTTCCTTCGTTTCCGTCCTGGAGACATCGGAAGGGAAAGGTAATCTAATCGAGACTGTGATTGGTGAAATTCACTTTTTATGGCCCATTCTTATTAGGTTCTTTCTTTCTCTCTTTTCAGTATTGTCTGGGAAGTGGTGGTTCCCTAAGGCTGCAGAATGTGTGAAAGAGTAGTTTGGAATTGTCCTGTTGTTAGTTGTGAGATTACTTTATAAATCATGCCCTCGGACTGTCTCACATTTAGCATTCATGCACCTCTGTGTCTGAAAATGCATTAGGTATGCCAGCTTTGTTTGTGTTCCGTGTTAAATGCTTTCTGTTTTGCGATTCGCTCAATACTTTACGAGTTAACAGCGTTTCTGAGGAAACTTCCAGCTGCAAAAGTCCTTAACTGAGGATCTGGGAAAATTTCACAGAGTATGGTCAGTCGGAGCAAAAGTAAGGAAGTCGTTCCTTTCTGCAGTGTTTCGCAATACTACCTTTCCCGTGAGCATCGAACACAGTAAAGGATTGTGCCACAGACTGCGACGGCAAGCTCCGCTAAAAAGTAATCCTTTAAAGCAGGTGTAAGCAACACAACGTTTTTGGGGGACACCGCGTGGAAACAGATACTTCGGTGTATCTCGTCCATGCTCAGCACATAGCCAAATATAAACAAGTCCGGTTCCCCAGTATTTGGCCCCAAACCCTCTCAACCCATCCTATCCAGAAACTCATGCAATTTTCTGAGCCTCCTCCGCTTCCTCTGGGAGCTCATTCCATACACGCACAACCTTCTGTGTGGGAAATGTGCCTCAGGTCCTTTGTCAATTTCAGCCCACTCACCTTAAACCTATGCTCTCGAGTTTTCAACTCACCCCAACTTGGGTAAAACACGTAAATACTCAGTTTCCAACCCTTCCATTAGATCATGTCGCAGTCGTTACGCTGCAGGGAAAGTCGTCCCAGCCTAGTCGACCTCGCCCTACGGTCCAAACATTGACCACATCCTTGTCTATATTTTATCATCAATTTCACGTGTCTTTTTTTTATGTTTTGAAGATGTCAATTACGCTGGACAACAACGAGCTATTGGAAACAGAAAGGTGAAACGAAGAATGGCTTCAACTTTCAGTGCTGGATGCCCCTGAGCTGCCGGATGGGCGGCTGCGGCTTGTTTCTGTAGTGTAGTGGTCATCACGTTCGCCTCACACGCGAAAGGTCCCCAGTTCGAAACTGGGCAGAAACTGCGTTGTTCTTCATCGGCAGCCTTTTACATGGACAAGAACGGTTCTTTCTTGCTTGCTTTCCCATCTGCAAACCTGCCTTCGAAGTTGCTTGAACAAATCTGCTCGCGTAGTGAAATGTAATGCAATTCCATTTAATGACTGTGCAAAGAATTGTAAAGTTTTTATCCAAACTGGTTCTGATCATATGCAATTCTGTTTGAGAGTGTAGTTACCCCCTTCTGATTCTTCTACGAAAAGCAGTACCGCATTTGCATTCCTTGCGCAGGCGGCTCGGTTCAAAGACAGGGAAGAAGCTGATGCGCTGGTGTCACAGTGCACCACGGATTCCTGAGCTTGTCTGTCTGTTAAATGTACCCCAAAGGCGTCTCTGAAAGGCCTCGTTTGGAAGCTGTCTGTCGTTATTCAACGTACGAGAATTGGCACCAGAGGTCCTGAATCATGTTTTGGAGCAGTTCGCACTTGAGTGGCTCTTTCAATCAGCAACAGCAATGAAAGAAATTACACTCTCAGAGGAACCTCTGGACCTGTGCTTTCATGGTGTCGCTAGTATTAAGGTGCGCCCCGAGACCTAAGCCACGTTGGAACTGAAACGGAGGAATCGACAGAGAGGTTACAGAATGACATCGCATCCATTTGGTTTTCTTGAAATCACTGAGGAGCAGGAAAATGTAAACGGCGAAGTCGAGTGGGGAAGTCAGGCAGTTGCAGCTCTGGAGAAACTCCTTCTTTGTGACTCACTCAGCAACCAGACACGTGAAGGTGACTCAGAGGCGTGAGAGCTCTTCACATCGAGAACAAAAAGCAATCAAGGGCAGTTAGCACCTCTTCCGGAGTGGGGGTGGGGTGAGGTAATTACCTTTTGACTTTGTTACTATGTTGAGAAACTGCCTTTTAGATTGAGGTGAACAGAAAATGCATTTCTAATAAGCACCATGGAATTGAGCAAAATTTATTGAGTCGCTTCTCGTCGATTCCCACACAGGTTTCCAACTCAGTTGCTATCCACGTGGCTGATGTCCAGGAGTGAACATCTCTGCAGCAAATTGCACGGTGAGGGTAAAAGGCAAGGAAAGTGGCATCTAGAACTGGCTCCGAGGTCAGAGCATCCTCACAATGCGATCTGTCGTTCTCGAATAGGAATGCGACCTCCGGTTTTAGGGTGGAGTACATTGTTTGGGACTCTTTTTCTGCAAAACAGACACAGTGACTGAAATTACGCTGCACGGTATGATGTGGAACACGGCTTTGTGCATTTTCCCTGTAGTCCGGTGTGCTTCATGTTCCGCGTAAACGTGAAACTTGCCCTGTTTCAAGCAATGGGTGAAATCATTTAGCAAAGCAAGAATCGAAATTGCAGTAATGTCAAGCAGCTCGTGGTTATTTGACCAAATCATAACCGAACATATATTCTCACAGATACATTTGGAGCTGAAAGGAGTCTGAGAAGATAGACTCAGCTTACCATTGATTTTTGTCTGGATTGATGGGCTCTCATTATCTGCTGCGAAATTGATATTGTAGACGGGCACATCCCAGCAGCTGTGCGAGTCGGAGAGGGATCATGGAACCATTTTCATGTGACTTGGCATCTGTTGTTATGCAGGAGAGCACAGTTGGAAACGCAAGAAAATGGTGCGCGCGGCCGGCTGGTAGTGTGGCCGAGCGGTCTAAGGCGCTGGATCCAGGTTCCAGTCTCGAAAGGGGCGTGGGTTCGAATCCCACCACTGCCATTTCTGCAGATCAACTCCAACGCTGCAGCTTTTTTGTTAAAATGCTGTTTCTGTCCCCACTGTATTGATGTTGAAAACAAAAGTAAAATGGCTTTGCTTCCCGGGGAATTAACTGTGGTGTGGGATAGTGCCGAATATTTCAAAGTGTCTCTGTCTGTCATGATCGTGTTCGCCTCCCGCGCAGAAAATCGCAAGCAGCTGTGCTGTTCCAGGCAAGTTGAGCTTGTACTGGAACCGAATGGAGACCGGTATTTCATCGCTGTTGTGAAACAAAGTCCTGGGGTGACTCGACTCGTCGTTATTTGGTTTTTCGGCCAATGGGAAAATCGTTCCAACGAATTTCGATGTGATATGTTGTTGAATTTCTCCCATTTCCTTCGTTTCCGTCCTGGAGACATCGGAAGGGAAAGGTAATCTAATCGAGACTGTGATTGGTGAAATTCACTTTTTATGGCCCATTCTTATTAGGTTCTTTCTTTCTCTCTTTTCAGTATTGTCTGGGAAGTGGTGGTTCCCTAAGGCTGCAGTATGTGTGAAAGAGTAGTTTGGAATTGTCCTGTTGTTAGTTGTGAGATTACTTTATAAATCATGCCCTCGGACTGTCTCACATTTAGCATTCATGCATCTCGGTGTCTGAAAATGCATTAGGTATGCCAGCTTTGTTTGTGTTCCGTGTTAAATGCTTTCTGTTTTGCGATTCGCTCAATACTTTACGAGTTAACAGCGTTTCTGAGGAAACTTCCAGCTGCAAAAGTCCTTAACTGAGGATCTGGGAAAATTTCACAGAGTATGGTCAGTCGGAGCAAAAGTAAGGAAGTCGTTCCTTTCTGCAGTGTTTCGCAATACTACCTTTCCCGTGAGCATCGAACACAGTAAAGGATTGTGCCACAGACTGCGACGGCAAGCTCCGCTAAAAAGTAATCCTTTAAAGCAGGTGTAAGCAACACAACGTTTTTGGGGGACACCGCGTGGAAACAGATACTTCGGTGTATCTCGTCCATGCTCAGCACATAGCCAAATATAAACAAGTCCGGTTCCCCAGTATTTGGCCCCAAACCCTCTCAACCCATCCTATCCAGAAACTCATGCAATTTTCTGAGCCTCCTCCGCTTCCTCTGGGAGCTCATTCCATACACGCACAACCTTCTGTGTGGGAAATGTGCCTCAGGTCCTTTGTCAATTTCAGCCCACTCACCTTAAACCTATGCTCTCGAGTTTTCAACTCACCCCAACTTGGGTAAAACACGTAAATACTCAGTTTCCAACCCTTCCATTAGATCATGTCGCAGTCGTTACGCTGCAGGGAAAGTCGTCCCAGCCTAGTCGACCTCGCCCTACGGTCCAAACATTGACCACATCCTTGTCTATATTTTATCATCAATTTCACGTGTCTTTTTTTTATGTTTTGAAGATGTCAATTACGCTGGACAACAACGAGCTATTGGAAACAGAAAGGTGAAACGAAGAATGGCTTCAACTTTCAGTGCTGGATGCCCCTGAGCTGCCGGATGGGCGGCTGCGGCTTGTTTCTGTAGTGTAGTGGTCATCACGTTCGCCTCACACGCGAAAGGTCCCCAGTTCGAAACTGGGCAGAAACTGCGTTGTTCTTCATCGGCAGCCTTTTACATGGACAAGAACGGTTCTTTCTTGCTTGCTTTCCCATCTGCAAACCTGCCTTCGAAGTTGCTTGAACAAATCTGCTCGCGTAGTGAAATGTAATGCAATTCCATTTAATGACTGTGCAAAGAATTGTAAAGTTTTTATCCAAACTGGTTCTGATCATATGCAATTCTGTTTGAGAGTGTAGTTACCCCCTTCTGATTCTTCTACGAAAAGCAGTACCGCATTTGCATTCCTTGCGCAGGCGGCTCGGTTCAAAGACAGGGAAGAAGCTGATGCGCTGGTGTCACAGTGCACCACGGATTCCTGAGCTTGTCTGTCTGTTAAATGTACCCCAAAGGCGTCTCTGAAAGGCCTCGTTTGGAAGCTGTCTGTCGTTATTCAACGTACGAGAATTGGCACCAGAGGTCCTGAATCATGTTTTGGAGCAGTTCGCACTTGAGTGGCTCTTTCAATCAGCAACAGCAATGAAAGAAATTACACTCTCAGAGGAACCTCTGGACCTGTGCTTTCATGGTGTCGCTAGTATTAAGGTGCGCCCCGAGACCTAAGCCACGTTGGAACTGAAACGGAGGAATCGACAGAGAGGTTACAGAATGACATCGCATCCATTTGGTTTTCTTGAAATCACTGAGGAGCAGGAAAATGTAAACGGCGAAGTCGAGTGGGGAAGTCAGGCAGTTGCAGCTCTGGAGAAACTCCTTCTTTGTGACTCACTCAGCAACCAGACACGTGAAGGTGACTCAGAGGCGTGAGAGCTCTTCACATCGAGAACAAAAAGCAATCAAGGGCAGTTAGCACCTCTTCCGGAGTGGGGGTGGGGTGAGGTAATTACCTTTTGACTTTGTTACTATGTTGAGAAACTGCCTTTTAGATTGAGGTGAACAGAAAATGCATTTCTAATAAGCACCATGGAATTGAGCAAAATTTATTGAGTCGCTTCTCGTCGATTCCCACACAGGTTTCCAACTCAGTTGCTATCCACGTGGCTGATGTCCAGGAGTGAACATCTCTGCAGCAAATTGCACGGTGAGGGTAAAAGGCAAGGAAAGTGGCATCTAGAACTGGCTCCGAGGTCAGAGCGTCCTCACAATGCGATCTGTCGTTCTCGAATAGGAATGCGACCTCCGGTTTTAGGGTGGAGTACATTGTTTGGGACTCTTTTTCTGCAAAACAGACACAGTGACTGAAATTACGCTGCACGGTATGATGTGGAACACGGCTTTGTGCATTTTCCCTGTAGTCCGGTGTGCTTCATGTTCCGCGTAAACGTGAAACTTGCCCTGTTTCAAGCAATGGGTGAAATCATTTAGCAAAGCAAGAATCGAAATTGCAGTAATGTCAAGCAGCTCGTGGTTATTTGACCAAATCATAACCGAACATATATTCTCACAGATACATTTGGAGCTGAAAGGAGTCTGAGAAGATAGACTCAGCTTACCATTGATTTTTGTCTGGATTGATGGGCTCTCATTATCTGCTGCGAAATTGATATTGTAGACGGGCACATCCCAGCAGCTGTGCGAGTCGGAGAGGGATCATGGAACCATTTTCATGTGACTTGGCATCTGTTGTTATGCAGGAGAGCACAGTTGGAAACGCAAGAAAATGGTGCGCGCGGCCGGCTGGTAGTGTGGCCGAGCGGTCGAAGGCGCTGGATCCAGGTTCCAGTCTCGAAAGGGGCGTGGGTTCGAATCCCACCACTGCCATTTCTGCAGATCAACTCCAACGCTGCAGCTTTTTTGTTAAAATGCTGTTTCTGTCCCCACTGTATTGATGTTGAAAACAAAAGTAAAATGGCTTTGCTTCCCGGGGAATTAACTGTGGTGTGGGATAGTGCCGAATATTTCAAAGTGTCTCTGTCTGTCATGATCGTGTTCGCCTCCCGCGCAGAAAATCGCAAGCAGCTGTGCTGTTCCAGGCAAGTTGAGCTTGTACTGGAACCGAATGGAGACCGGTATTTCATCGCTGTTGTGAAACAAAGTCCTGGGGTGACTCGACTCGTCGTTATTTGGTTTTTCGGCCAATGGGAAAATCGTTCCAACGAATTTCGATGTGATATGTTGTTGAATTTCTCCCATTTCCTTCGTTTCCGTCCTGGAGACATCGGAAGGGAAAGGTAATCTAATCGAGACTGTGATTGGTGAAATTCACTTTTTATGGCCCATTCTTATTAGGTTCTTTCTTTCTCTCTTTTCAGTATTGTCTGGGAAGTGGTGGTTCCCTAAGGCTGCAGTATGTGTGAAAGAGTAGTTTGGAATTGTCCTGTTGTTAGTTGTGAGATTACTTTATAAATCATGCCCTCGGACTGTCTCACATTTAGCATTCATGCATCTCTGTGTCTGAAAATGCATTAGGTATGCCAGCTTTGTTTGTGTTCCGTGTTAAATGCTTTCTGTTTTGCGATTCGCTCAATACTTTACGAGTTAACAGCGTTTCTGAGGAAACTTCCAGCTGCAAAAGTCCTTAACTGAGGATCTGGGAAAATTTCACAGAGTATGGTCAGTCGGAGCAAAAGTAAGGAAGTCGTTCCTTTCTGCAGTGTTTCGCAATACTACCTTTCCCGTGAGCATCGAACACAGTAAAGGATTGTGCCACAGACTGCGACGGCAAGCTCCGCTAAAAAGTAATCCTTTAAAGCAGGTGTAAGCAACACAACGTTTTTGGGGGACACCGCGTGGAAACAGATACTTCGGTGTATCTCGTCCATGCTCAGCACATAGCCAAATATAAACAAGTCCGGTTCCCCAGTATTTGGCCCCAAACCCTCTCAACCCATCCTATCCAGAAACTCATGCAATTTTCTGAGCCTCCTCCGCTTCCTCTGGGAGCTCATTCCATACACGCACAACCTTCTGTGTGGGAAATGTGCCTCAGGTCCTTTGTCAATTTCAGCCCACTCACCTTAAACCTATGCTCTCGAGTTTTCAACTCACCCCAACTTGGGTAAAACACGTAAATACTCAGTTTCCAACCCTTCCATTATATCATGTCGCAGTCGTTACGCTGCAGGGAAAGTCGTCCCAGCCTAGTCGACCTCGCCCTACGGTCCAAACATTGACCACATCCTTGTCTATATTTTATCATCAATTTCACGTGTCTTTTTTTTATGTTTTGAAGATGTCAATTACGCTGGACAACAACGAGCTATTGGAAACAGAAAGGTGAAACGAAGAATGGCTTCAACTTTCAGTGCTGGATGCCCCTGAGCTGCCGGATGGGCGGCTGCGGCTTGTTTCTGTAGTGTAGTGGTCATCACGTTCGCCTCACACGCGAAAGGTCCCCAGTTCGAAACTGGGCAGAAACTGCTTTGTTCTTCATCGGCAGCCTTTCACATGGACAAGAACGGTGCTTTCTTGCTTGCTTTCCCATCTGCAAACCTGCCTTCGAAGTTGCTTGAACAAATCTGCTCGCGTAGTGAAATGTAATGCAATTCCATTTAATGACTGTGCAAAGAATTGTAAAGTTTTTATCCAAACTGGTTCTGATCATATGCAATTCTGTTTGAGAGTGTAGTTACCCCCTTCTGATTCTTCTACGAAAAGCAGTACCGCATTTGCATTCCTTGCGCAGGCGGCTCGGTTCAAAGACAGGGAAGAAGCTGATGCGCTGGTGTCACAGTGCACCACGGATTCCTGAACTTGTCTGTCTGTTAAATGTACCCCAAAGGCGTCTCTGAAAGGCCTCGTTTGGAAGCTGTCTGTCGTTATTCAACGTACGAGAATTGGCACCAGAGGTCCTGAATCATGTTTTGGAGCAGTTCGCACTTGAGTGGCTCTTTCAATCAGCAACAGCAATGAAAGAAATTACACTCTCAGAGGAACCTCTGGACCTGTGCTTTCATGGTGTCGCTAGTATTAAGGTGCGCCCCGAGACCTAAGCCACGTTGGAACTGAAACGGAGGAATCGACAGAGAGGTTACAGAATGACATCGCATCCATTTGGTTTTCTTGAAATCACTGAGGAGCAGGAAAATGTAAACGGCGAAGTCGAGTGGGGAAGTCAGGCAGTTGCAGCTCTGGAGAAACTCCTTCTTTGTGACTCACTCAGCAACCAGACACGTGAAGGTGACTCAGAGGCGTGAGAGCTCTTCACATCGAGAACAAAAAGCAATCAAGGGCAGTTAGCACCGCTTCCGGAGTGGGGGTGGGGTGAGGTAATTACCTTTTGACTTTGTTACTATGTTGAGAAACTGCCTTTTAGATTGAGGTGAACAGAAAATGCATTTCTAATAAGCACCATGGAATTGAGCAAAATTTATTGAGTCGCTTCTCGTCGATTCCCACACAGGTTTCCAACTCAGTTGCTATCCATGTGGCTGATGTCCAGGAGTGAACATCTCTGCAGCAAATTGCACGGTTAGGGTAAAAGGCAAGGAAAGTGGCATCTAGAACTGGCTCCGAGGTCAGAGCGTCCTCACAATGCGATCTGTCGTTCTCGAATAGGAATGCGACCTCCGGTTTTAGGGTGGAGTACATTGTTTGGGACTCTTTTTCTGCAAAACAGACACAGTGACTGAAATTACGCTGCACGGTATGATGTGGAACACGGCTTTGTGCATTTTCCCTGTAGTCCGGTGTGCTTCATGTTCCGCGTAAACGTGAAACTTGCCCTGTTTCAAGCAATGGGTGAAATCATTTAGCAAAGCAAGAATCGAAATTGCAGTAATGTCAAGCAGCTCGTGGTTATTTGACCAAATCATAACCGAACATATATTCTCACAGATACATTTGGAGCTGAAAGGAGTCTGAGAAGATAGACTCAGCTTACCATTGATTTTTGTCTGGATTGATGGGCTCTCATTATCTGCTGCGAAATTGATATTGTAGACGGGCACATCCCAGCAGCTGTGCGAGTCGGAGAGGGATCATGGAACCATTTTCATGTGACTTGGCATCTGTTGTTATGCAGGAGAGCACAGTTGGAAACGCAAGAAAATGGTGCGCGCGGCCAGCTGGTAGTGTGGCCGAGCGGTCTAAGGCGCTGGATCCAGGTTCCAGTCTCGAAAGGGGCGTGGGTTCGAATCCCACCACTGCCATTTCTGCAGATCAACTCCAACGCTGCAGCTTTTTTGTTAAAATGCTGTTTCTGTCCCCACTGTATTGATGTTGAAAACAAAAGTAAAATGGCTTTGCTTCCCGGGGAATTAACTGTGGTGTGGGATAGTGCCGAATATTTCAAAGTGTCTCTGTCTGTCATGATCGTGTTCGCCTCCCGCGCAGAAAATCGCAAGCAGCTGTGCTGTTCCAGGCAAGTTGAGCTTGAACTGGAACCGAATGGAGACCGGTATTTCATCGCTGTTGTGAAACAAAGTCCTGGGGTGACTCGACTCGTCGTTATTTGGTTTTTCGGCCAATGGGAAAATCGTTCCAACGAATTTCGATGTGATATGTTGTTGAATTTCTCCCATTTCCTTCGTTTCCGTCCTGGAGACATCGGAAGGGAAAGGTAATCTAATCGAGACTGTGATTGGTGAAATTCACTTTTTATGGCCCATTCTTATTAGGTTCTTTCTTTCTCTCTTTTCAGTATTGTCTGGGAAGTGGTGGTTCCCTAAGGCTGCAGAATGTGTGAAAGAGTAGTTTGGAATTGTCCTGTTGTTAGTTGTGAGATTACTTTATAAATCATGCCCTCGGACTGTCTCACATTTAGCATTCATGCATCTCTGTGTCTGAAAATGCATTAGGTATGCCAGCTTTGTTTGTGTTCCGTGTTAAATGCTTTCTGTTTTGCGATTCGCTCAATACTTTACGAGTTAACAGCGTTTCTGAGGAAACTTCCAGCTGCAAAAGTCCTTAACTGAGGATCTGGGAAAATTTCACAGAGTATGGTCAGTCGGAGCAAAAGTAAGGAAGTCGTTCCTTTCTGCAGTGTTTCGCAATACTACCTTTCCCGTGAGCATCGAACACAGTAAAGGATTGTGCCACAGACTGCGACGGCAAGCTCCGCTAAAAAGTAATCCTTTAAAGCAGGTGTAAGCAACACAACGTTTTTGGGGGACACCGCGTGGAAACAGATACTTCGGTGTATCTCGTCCATGCTCAGCACATAGCCAAATATAAACAAGTCCGGTTCCCCAGTATTTGGCCCCAAACCCTCTCAACCCATCCTATCCAGAAACTCATGCAATTTTCTGAGCCTCCTCCGCTTCCTCTGGGAGCTCATTCCATACACGCACAACCTTCTGTGTGGGAAATGTGCCTCAGGTCCTTTGTCAATTTCAGCCCACTCACCTTAAACCTATGCTCTCGAGTTTTCAACTCACCCCAACTTGGGTAAAACACGTAAATACTCAGTTTCCAACCCTTCCATTAGATCATGTCGCAGTCGTTACGCTGCAGGGAAAGTCGTCCCAGCCTAGTCGACCTCGCCCTACGGTCCAAACATTGACCACATCCTTGTCTATATTTTATCATCAATTTCACGTGTCTTTTTTTTATGTTTTGAAGATGTCAATTACGCTGGACAACAACGAGCTATTGGAAACAGAAAGGTGAAACGAAGAATGGCTTCAACTTTCAGTGCTGGATGCCCCTGAGCTGCCGGATGGGCGGCTGCGGCTTGTTTCTGTAGTGTAGTGGTCATCACGTTCGCCTCACACGCGAAAGGTCCCCAGTTCGAAACTGGGCAGAAACTGCTTTGTTCTTCATCGGCAGCCTTTTACATGGACAAGAACGGTTCTTTCTTGCTTGCTTTCCCATCTGCAAACCTGCCTTCGAAGTTGCTTGAACAAATCTGCTCGCGTAGTGAAATGTAATGCAATTCCATTTAATGACTGTGCAAAGAATTGTAAAGTTTTTATCCAAACTGGTTCTGATCATATGCAATTCTGTTTGAGAGTGTAGTTACCCCCTTCTGATTCTTCTACGAAAAGCAGTACCGCATTTGCATTCCTTGCGCAGGCGGCTCGGTTCAAAGACAGGGAAGAAGCTGATGCGCTGGTGTCACAGTGCACAACGGATTCCTGAACTTGTCTGTCTGTTAAATGTACCCCAAAGGCGTCTCTGAAAGGCCTCGTTTGGAAGCTGTCTGTCGTTATTCAACGTACGAGAATTGGCACCAGAGGTCCTGAATCATGTTTTGGAGCAGTTCGCACTTGAGTGGCTCTTTCAATCAGCAACAGCAATGAAAGAAATTACACTCTCAGAGGAACCTCTGGACCTGTGCTTTCATGGTGTCGCTAGTATTAAGGTGCGCCCCGAGACCTAAGCCACGTTGGAACTGAAACGGAGGAATCGACAGAGAGGTTACAGAATGACATCGCATCCATTTGGTTTTCTTGAAATCACTGAGGAGCAGGAAAATGTAAACGGCGAAGTCGAGTGGGGAAGTCAGGCAGTTGCAGCTCTGGAGAAACTCCTTCTTTGTGACTCACTCAGCAACCAGACACGTGAAGGTGACTCAGAGGCGTGAGAGCTCTTCACATCGAGAACAAAAAGCAATCAAGGGCAGTTAGCACCTCTTCCGGAGTGGGGGTGGGGTGAGGTAATTACCTTTTGACTTTGTTACTATGTTGAGAAACTGCCTTTTAGATTGAGGTGAACAGAAAATGCATTTCTAATAAGCACCATGGAATTGAGCAAAATTTATTGAGTCGCTTCTCGTCGATTCCCACACAGGTTTCCAACTCAGTTGCTATTCATGTGGCTGATGTCCAGGAGTGAACATCTCTGCAGCAAATTGCACGGTTAGGGTAAAAGGCAAGGAAAGTGGCATCTAGAACTGGCTCCGAGGTCAGAGCATCCTCACAATGCGATCTGTCGTTCTCGAATAGGAATGCGACCTCCGGTTTTAGGGTGGAGTACATTGTTTGGGACTCTTTTTCTGCAAAACAGACACAGTGACTGAAATTACGCTGCACGGTATGATGTGGAACACGGCTTTGTGCATTTTCCCTGTAGTCCGGTGTGCTTCATGTTCCGCGTAAACGTGAAACTTGCCCTGTTTCAAGCAATGGGTGAAATCATTTAGCAAAGCAAGAATCGAAATTGCAGTAATGTCAAGCAGCTCGTGGTTATTTGACCAAATCATAACCGAACATATATTCTCACAGATACATTTGGAGCTGAAAGGAGTCTGAAAAGATAGACTCAGCTTACCATTGATTTTTGTCTGGATTGATGGGCTCTCATTATCTGCTGCGAAATTGATATTGTAGACGGGCACATCCCAGCAGCTGTGCGAGTCGGAGAGGGATCATGGAACCATTTTCATGTGACTTGGCATCTGTTGTTATGCAGGAGAGCACAGTTGGAAACGCAAGAAAATGGTGCGCGCGGCCGGCTGGTAGTGTGGCCGAGCTGTCTAAGGCGCTGGATCCAGGTTCCAGTCTTCAAAGGGGCGTGGGTTCGAATCCCACCACTGCCATTTCTTCAGATCAACTCCAACGCTGCAGCTTTTTTGTTAAAATGCTGTTTCTGTCCCCACTGTATTGATGTTGAAAACAAAAGTAAAATGGCTTTGCTTCCCGGGGAATTAACTGTGGTGTGGGATAGTGCCGAATATTTCAAAGTGTCTCTGTCTGTCATGATCGTGTTCGCCTCCCGCGCAGAAAATCGCAAGCAGCTGTGCTGTTCCAGGCAAGTTGAGCTTGTACTGGAACCGAATGGAGACCGGTATTTCATCGCTGTTGTGAAACAAAGTCCTGGGGTGACTCGACTCGTCGTTATTTGGTTTTTCGGCCAATGGGAAAATCGTTCCAACGAATTTCGATGTGATATGTTGTTGAATTTCTCCCATTTCCTTCGTTTCCGTCCTGGAGACATCGGAAGGGAAAGGTAATCTAATCGAGACTGTGATTGGTGAAATTCACTTTTTATGGCCCATTCTTATTAGGTTCTTTCTTTCTCTCTTTTCAGTATTGTCTGGGAAGTGGTGGTTCCCTAAGGCTGCAGTATGTGTGAAAGAGTAGTTTGGAATTGTCCTGTTGTTAGTTGTGAGATTACTTTATAAATCATGCCCTCGGACTGTCTCACATTTAGCATTCATGCATCTCTGTGTCTGAAAATGCATTAGGTATGCCAGCTTTGTTTGTGTTCCGTGTTAAATGCTTTCTGTTTTGCGATTCGCTCAATACTTTACGAGTTAACAGCGTTTCTGAGGAAACTTCCAGCTGCAAAAGTCCTTAACTGAGGATCTGGGAAAATTTCACAGAGTATGGTCAGTCGGAGCAAAAGTAAGGAAGTCGTTCCTTTCTGCAGTGTTTCGCAATACTACCTTTCCCGTGAGCATCGAACACAGTAAAGGATTGTGCCACAGACTGCGACGGCAAGCTCCGCTAAAAAGTAATCCTTTAAAGCAGGTGTAAGCAACACAACGTTATTGGGGGACACCGCGTGGAAACAGATACTTCGGTGTATCTCGTCCATGCTCAGCACATAGCCAAATATAAACAAGTCCGGTTCCCCAGTATTTGGCCCCAAACCCTCTCAACCCATCCTATCCAGAAACTCATGCAATTTTCTGAGCCTCCTCCGCTTCCTCTGGGAGCTCATTCCATACACGCACAACCTTCTGTGTGGGAAATGTGCCTCAGGTCCTTTGTCAATTTCAGCCCACTCACCTTAAACCTATGCTCTCGAGTTTTCAACTCACCCCAACTTGGGTAAAACACGTAAATACTCAGTTTCCAACCCTTCCATTAGATCATGTCGCAGTCGTTACGCTGCAGGGAAAGTCGTCCCAGCCTAGTCGACCTCGCCCTACGGTCCAAACATTGACCACATCCTTGTCTATATTTTATCATCAATTTCACGTGTCTTTTTTTTATGTTTTGAAGATGTCAATTACGCTGGACAACAACGAGCTATTGGAAACAGAAAGGTGAAACGAAGAATGGCTTCAACTTTCAGTGCTGGATGCGCCTGAGCTGCCGGATGGGCGGCTGCGGCTTGTTTCTGTAGTGTAGTGGTCATCACGTTCGCCTCACACGCGAAAGGTCCCCAGTTCGAAACTGGGCAGAAACTGCGTTGTTCTTCCTCGGCAGCCTTTTACATGGACAAGAACGGTTCTTTCTTGCTTGCTTTCCCATCTGCAAACCTGCCTTCGAAGTTGCTTGAACAAATCTGCTCGCGTAGTGAAATGTAATGCAATTCCATTTAATGACTGTGCAAAGAATTGTAAAGTTTTTATCCAAACTGGTTCTGATCATATGCAATTCTGTTTGAGAGTGTAGTTACCCCCTTCTGATTCTTCTACGAAAAGCAGTACCGCATTTGCATTCCTAGCGCAGGCGGCTCGGTTCAAAGACAGGGAAGAAGCTGATGCGCTGGTGTCACAGTGCACCACGGATTCCTGAACTTGTCTGTCTGTTAAATGTACCCCAAAGGCGTCTCTGAAAGGCCTCGTTTGGAAGCTGTCTGTCGTTATTCAACGTACGAGAATTGGCACCAGAGGTCCTGAATCATGTTTTGGAGCAGTTCGCACTTGAGTGGCTCTTTCAATCAGCAACAGCAATGAAAGAAATTACACTCTCAGAGGAACCTCTGGACCTGTGCTTTCATGGTGTCGCTAGTATTAAGGTGCGCCCCGAGACCTAAGCCACGTTGGAACTGAAACGGAGGAATCGACAGAGAGGTTACAGAATGACTTCGCATACATTTGGTTTTCTTGAAATCACTGAGGAGCAGGAAAATGTAAACGGCGAAGTCGAGTGGGGAAGTCAGGCAGTTGCAGCTCTGGAGAAACTCCTTCTTTGTGACTCACTCAGCAACCAGACACGTGAAGGTGACTCAGAGGCGTGAGAGCTCTTCACATCGAGAACAAAAAGCAATCAAGGGCAGTTAGCACCTCTTCCGGAGTGGGGGTGGGGTGAGGTAATTACCTTTTGACTTTGTTACTATGTTGAGAAACTGCCTTTTAGATTGAGGTGAACAGAAAATGCATTTCTAATA
This sequence comes from Chiloscyllium punctatum, assembly GCF_047496795.1. NCBI lineage: Eukaryota > Metazoa > Chordata > Chondrichthyes > Orectolobiformes > Hemiscylliidae > Chiloscyllium > Chiloscyllium punctatum. The sequence continues at coordinate 90,731,428 of NC_092754.1, forward strand.
AGCACCATGGAATTGAGCAAAATTTATTGAGTCGCTTCTCGTCGATTCCCACACAGGTTTCCAACTCAGTTGCTATCCACGTGGCTGATGTCCAGGAGTGAACATCTCTGCAGCAAATTGCACGGTTAGGGTAAAAGGCAAGGAAAGTGGCATCTCGAACTGGCTCCGAGGTCAGAGCGTCCTCACAATGCGATCTGTCGTTCTCGAATAGGAATGCGACCTCCGGTTTTAGGGTGGAGTACATTGTTTGGGACTCTTTTTCTGCAAAACAGACACAGTGACTGAAATTACGCTGCACGGTATGATGTGGAACACGGCTTTGTGCATTTTCCCTGTAGTCCGGTGTGCTTCATGTTCCGCGTAAACGTGAAACTTGCCCTGTTTCAAGCAATGGGTGAAATCATTTAGCAAAGCAAGAATCGAAATTGCAGTAATGTCAAGCAGCTCGTGGTTATTTGACCAAATCATAACCGAACATATATTCTCACAGATACATTTGGAGCTGAAAGGAGTCTGAGAAGATAGACTCAGCTTACCATTGATTTTTGTCTGGATTGATGGGCTCTCATTATCTGCTGCGAAATTGATATTGTAGACGGGCACATCCCAGCAGCTGTGCGAGTCGGAGAGGGATCATGGAACCATTTTCATGTGACTTGGCATCTGTTGTTATGCAGGAGAGCACAGTTGGAAACGCAAGAAAATGGTGCGCGCGACCGGCTGGTAGTGTGGCCGAGCTGTCTAAGGCGCTGGATCCAGGTTCCAGTCTTCAAAGGGGCGTGGGTTCGAATCCCACCACTGCCATTTCTTCAGATCAACTCCAACGCTGCAGCTTTTTTGTTAAAATGCTGTTTCTGTCCCCACTGTATTGATGTTGAAAACAAAAGTAAAATGGCTTTGCTTCCCGGGGAATTAACTGTGGTGTGGGATAGTGCCGAATATTTCAAAGTGTCTCTGTCTGTCATGATCGTGTTCGCCTCCCGCGCAGAAAATCGCAAGCAGCTGTGCTGTTCCAGGCAAGTTGAGCTTGTACTGGAACCGAATGGAGACCGGTATTTCATCGCTGTTGTGAAACAAAGTCCTGGGGTGACTCGACTCGTCGTTATTTGGTTTTTCGGCCAATGGGAAAATCGTTCCAACGAATTTCGATGTGATATGTTGTTGAATTTCTCCCATTTCCTTCGTTTCCGTCCTGGAGACATCGGAAGGGAAAGGTAATCTAATCGAGACTGTGATTGGTGAAATTCACTTTTTATGGCCCATTCTTATTAGCTTCTTTCTTTCTCTCTTTTCAGTATTGTCTGGGAAGTGGTGGTTCCCTAAGGCTGCAGTATGTGTGAAAGAGTAGTTTGGAATTGTCCTGTTGTTAGTTGTGAGATTACTTTATAAATCATGCCCTCGGACTGTCTCACATTTAGCATTCATGCATCTCTGTTTCTGAAAATGCATTAGGTATGCCAGCTTTGTTTGTGTTCCGTGTTAAATGCTTTCTGTTTTGCGATTCGCTCAATACTTTACGAGTTAACAGCGTTTCTGAGGAAACTTCCAGCTGCAAAAGTCCTTAACTGAGGATCTGGGAAAATTTCACAGAGTATGGTCAGTCGGAGCAAAAGTAAGGAAGTCGTTCCTTTCTGCAGTGTTTCGCAATACTACCTTTCCCGTGAGCATCGAACACAGTAAAGGATTGTGCCACAGACTGCGACGGCAAGCTCCGCTAAAAAGTAATCCTTTAAAGCAGGTGTAAGCAACACAACGTTATTGGGGGACACCGCGTGGAAACAGATACTTCGGTGTATCTCGTCCATGCTCAGCACATAGCCAAATATAAACAAGTCCGGTTCCCCAGTATTTGGCCCCAAACCCTCTCAACCCATCCTATCCAGAAACTCATGCAATTTTCTGAGCCTCCTCCGCTTCCTCTGGGAGCTCATTCCATACACGCACAACCTTCTGTGTGGGAAATGTGCCTCAGGTCCTTTGTCAATTTCAGCCCACTCACCTTAAACCTATGCTCTCGAGTTTTCAACTCACCCCAACTTGGGTAAAACACGTAAATACTCAGTTTCCAACCCTTCCATTAGATCATGTCGCAGTCGTTACGCTGCAGGGAAAGTCGTCCCAGCCTAGTCGACCTCGCCCTACGGTCCAAACATTGACCACATCCTTGTCTATATTTTATCATCAATTTCACGTGTCTTTGTTTTATGTTTTGAAGATGTCAATTACGCTGGACAACAACGAGCTATTGGAAACAGAAAGGTGAAACGAAGAATGGCTTCAACTTTCAGTGCTGGATGCGCCTGAGCTGCCGGATGGGCGGCTGCGGCTTGTTTCTGTAGTGTAGTGGTCATCACGTTCGCCTCACACGCGAAAGGTCCCCAGTTCGAAACTGGGCAGAAACTGCGTTGTTCTTCCTCGGCAGCCTTTTACATGGACAAGAACGGTTCTTTCTTGCTTGCTTTCCCATCTGCAAACCTGCCTTCGAAGTTGCTTGAACAAATCTGCTCGCGTAGTGAAATGTAATGCAATTCCATTTAATGACTGTGCAAAGAATTGTAAAGTTTTTATCCAAACTGGTTCTGATCATATGCAATTCTGTTTGAGAGTGTAGTTACCCCCTTCTGATTCTTCTACGAAAAGCAGTACCGCATTTGCATTCCTAGCGCAGGCGGCTCGGTTCAAAGACAGGGAAGAAGCTGATGCGCTGGTGTCACAGTGCACCACGGATTCCTGAACTTGTCTGTCTGTTAAATGTACCCCAAAGGCGTCTCTGAAAGGCCTCGTTTGGAAGCTGTCTGTCGTTATTCAACGTACGAGAATTGGCACCAGAGGTCCTGAATCATGTTTTGGAGCAGTTCGCACTTGAGTGGCTCTTTCAATCAGCAACAGCAATGAAAGAAATTACACTCTCAGAGGAACCTCTGGACCTGTGCTTTCATGGTGTCGCTAGTATTAAGGTGCGCCCCGAGACCTAAGCCACGTTGGAACTGAAACGGAGGAATCGACAGAGAGGTTACAGAATGACTTCGCATACATTTGGTTTTCTTGAAATCACTGAGGAGCAGGAAAATGTAAACGGCGAAGTCGAGTGGGGAAGTCAGGCAGTTGCAGCTCTGGAGAAACTCCTTCTTTGTGACTCACTCAGCAACCAGACACGTGAAGGTGACTCAGAGACGTGAGAGCTCTTCACATCGAGAACAAAAAGCAATCAAGGGCAGTTAGCACCTCTTCCGGAGTGGGGGTGGGGTGAGGTAATTACCTTTTGACTTTGTTACTATGTTGAGAAACTGCCTTTTAGATTGAGGTGAACAGAAAATGCATTTCTAATAAGCACCATGGAATTGAGCAAAATTTATTGAGTCGCTTCTCGTCGATTCCCACACAGGTTTCCAACTCAGTTGCTATCCACGTGGCTGATGTCCAGGAGTGAACATCTCTGCAGCAAATTGCACGGTTAGGGTAAAAGGCAAGGAAAGTGGCATCTAGAACTGGCTCCGAGGTCAGAGCGTCCTCACAATGCGATCTGTCGTTCTCGAATAGGAATGCGTCCTCCGGTTTTAGGGTGGAGTACATTGTTTGGGACTCTTTTTCTGCAAAACAGACACAGTGACTGAAATTACGCTGCACGGTATGATGTGGAACACGGCTTTGTGCATTTTCCCTGTAGTCCGGTGTGCTTCATGTTCCGCGTAAACGTGAAACTTGCCCTGTTTCAAGCAATGGGTGAAATCATTTAGCAAAGCAAGAATCGAAATTGCAGTAATGTCAAGCAGCTCGTGGTTATTTGACCAAATCATAACCGAACATATATTCTCACAGATACATTTGGAGCTGAAAGGAGTCTGAGAAGATAGACTCAGCTTACCATTGATTTTTGTCTGGATTGATGGGCTCTCATTATCTGCTGCGAAATTGATATTGTAGACGGGCACATCCCAGCAGCTGTACGAGTCGGAGAGGGATCATGGAACCATTTTCATGTGACTTGGCATCTGCTGTTATGCAGGAGAGCACAGTTGGAAACGCAAGAAAATGGTGCGCGCGGACGGCTGGTAGTGTGGCCGAGCGGTCGAAGGCGCTGGATCCAGGTTCCAGTCTCGAAAGGGGCGTGGGTTCGAATCCCACCACTGCCATTTCTGCAGATCAACTCCAACGCTGCAGCTTTTTTGTTAAAATGCTGTTTCTGTCCCCACTGTATTGATGTTGAAAACAAAAGTAAAATGGCTTTGCTTCCCGGGGAATTAACTGTGGTGTGGGATAGTGCCGAATATTTCAAAGTGTCTCTGTCTGTCATGATCGTGTTCGCCTCCCGCGCAGAAAATCGCAAGCAGCTGTGCTGTTCCAGGCAAGTTGAGCTTGTACTGGAACCGAATGGAGACCGGTATTTCATCGCTGTTGTGAAACAAAGTCCTGGGGTGACTCGACTCGTCGTTATTTGGTTTTTCGGCCAATGGGAAAATCGTTCCAACGAATTTCGATGTGATATGTTGTTGAATTTCTCCCATTTCCTTCGTTTCCGTCCTGGAGACATCGGAAGGGAAAGGTAATCTAATCGAGACTGTGATTGGTGAAATTCACTTTTTATGGCCCATTCTTATTAGGTTCTTTCTTTCTCTCTTTTCAGTATTGTCTGGGAAGTGGTGGTTCCCTAAGGCTGCAGTATGTGTGAAAGAGTAGTTTGGAATTGTCCTGTTGTTAGTTGTGAGATTACTTTATAAATCATGCCCTCGGACTGTCTCACATTTAGCATTCATGCACCTCTGTGTCTGAAAATGCATTAGGTATGCCAGCTTTGTTTGTGTTCCGTGTTAAATGCTTTCTGTTTTGCGATTCGCTCAATACTTTACGAGTTAACAGCGTTTCTGAGGAAACTTCCAGCTGCAAAAGTCCTTAACTGAGGATCTGGGAAAATTTCACAGAGTATGGTCAGTCGGAGCAAAAGTAAGGAAGTCGTTCCTTTCTGCAGTGTTTCGCAATACTACCTTTCCCGTGAGCATCGAACACAGTAAAGGATTGTGCCACAGACTGCGACGGCAAGCTCCGCTAAAAAGTAATCCTTTAAAGCAGGTGTAAGCAACACAACGTTTTTGGGGGACACCGCGTGGAAACAGATACTTCGGTGTATCTCGTCCATGCTCAGCACATAGCCAAATATAAACAAGTCCGGTTCCCCAGTATTTGGCCCCAAACCCTCTCAACCCATCCTATCCAGAAACTCATGCAATTTTCTGAGCCTCCTCCGCTTCCTCTGGGAGCTCATTCCATACACGCACAACCTTCTGTGTGGGAAATGTGCCTCAGGTCCTTTGTCAATTTCAGCCCACTCACCTTAAACCTATGCTCTCGAGTTTTCAACTCACCTCAACTTGGGTAAAACACGTAAATACTCAGTTTCCAACCCTTCCATTAGATCATGTCGCAGTCGTTACGCTGCAGGGAAAGTCGTCCCAGCCTAGTCGACCTCGCCCTACGGTCCAAACATTGACCACATTCTTGTCTAAATTTTATCATCAATTTCACGTGTCTTTGTTTTATGTTTTGAAGATGTCAATTACGCTGGACAACAACGAGCTATTGGAAACAGAAAGGTGAAACGAAGAATGGCTTCAACTTTCAGTGCTGGATGCCCCTGAGCTGCCGGATGGGCGGCTGCGGCTTGTTTCTGTAGTGTAGTGGTCATCACGTTCGCCTCACACGCGAAAGGTCCCCAGTTCGAAACTGGGCAGAAACTGCTTTGTTCTTCATCGGCAGCCTTTTACATGGACAAGAACGGTGCTTTCTTGCTTGCTTTCCCATCTGCAAACCTGCCTTCGAAGTTGCTTGAACAAATCTGCTCGCGTAGTGAAATGTAATGCAATTCCATTTAATGACTGTGCAAAGAATTGTAAAGTTTTTATCCAAACTGGTTCTGATCATATGCAATTCTGTTTGAGAGTGTAGTTACCCCCTTCTGATTCTTCTACGAAAAGCAGTACCGCATTTGCATTCCTTGCGCAGGCGGCTCGGTTCAAAGACAGGGAAGAAGCTGATGCGCTGGTGTCACAGTGCACCACGGATTCCTGAACTTGTCTGTCTGTTAAATGTACCCCAAAGGCGTCTCTGAAAGGCCTCGTTTGGAAGCTGTCTGTCGTTATTCAACGTACGAGAATTGGCACCAGAGGTCCTGAATCATGTTTTGGAGCAGTTCGCACTTGAGTGGCTCTTTCAATCAGCAACAGCAATGAAAGAAATTACACTCTCAGAGGAACCTCTGGACCTGTGCTTTCATGGTGTCGCTAGTATTAAGGTGCGCCCCGAGACCTAAGCCACGTTGGAACTGAAACGGAGGAATCGACAGAGAGGTTACAGAATGACATCGCATCCATTTGGTTTTCTTGAAATCACTGAGGAGCAGGAAAATGTAAACGGCGAAGTCGAGTGGGGAAGTCAGGCAGTTGCAGCTCTGGAGAAACTCCTTCTTTGTGACTCACTCAGCAACCAGACACGTGAAGGTGACTCAGAGGCGTGAGAGCTCTTCACATCGAGAACAAAAAGCAATCAAGGGCAGTTAGCACCTCTTCCGGAGTGGGGGTGGGGTGAGGTAATTACCTTTTGACTTTGTTACTATGTTGAGAAACTGCCTTTTAGATTGAGGTGAACAGAAAATGCATTTCTAATAAGCACCATGGAATTGAGCAAAATTTATTGAGTCGCTTCTCGTCGATTCCCACACAGGTTTCCAACTCAGTTGCTATCCATGTGGCTGATGTCCAGGAGTGAACATCTCTGCAGCAAATTGCACGGTTAGGGTAAAAGGCAAGGAAAGTGGCATCTAGAACTGGCTCCGAGGTCAGAGCATCCTCACAATGCGATCTGTCGTTCTCGAATAGGAATGCGACCTCCGGTTTTAGGGTGGAGTACATTGTTTGGGACTCTTTTTCTGCAAAACAGACACAGTGACTGAAATTACGCTGCACGGTATGATGTGGAACACGGCTTTGTGCATTTTCCCTGTAGTCCGGTGTGCTTCATGTTCCGCGTAAACGTGAAACTTGCCCTGTTTCAAGCAATGGGTGAAATCATTTAGCAAAGCAAGAATCGAAATTGCAGTAATGTCAAGCAGCTCGTGGTTATTTGACCAAATCATAACCGAACATATATTCTCACAGATACATTTGGAGCTGAAAGGAGTCTGAGAAGATAGACTCAGCTTACCATTGATTTTTGTCTGGATTGATGGGCTCTCATTATCTGCTGCGAAATTGATATTGTAGACGGGCACATCCCAGCAGCTGTGCGAGTCGGAGAGGGATCATGGAACCATTTTCATGTGACTTGGCATCTGTTGTTATGCAGGAGAGCACAGTTGGAAACGCAAGAAAATGGTGCGCGCGGCCGGCTGGTAGTGTGGCCGAGCGGTCTAAGGCGCTGGATCCAGGTTCTAGTCTCGAAAGGGGCGTGGGTTCGAATCCCACCACTGCCATTTCTGCAGATCAACTCCAACGCTGCAGCTTTTTTGTTAAAATGCTGTTTCTGTCCCCACTGTATTGATGTTGAAAACAAAAGTAAAATGGCTTTGCTTCCCGGGGAATTAACTGTGGTGTGGGATAGTGCCGAATATTTCAAAGTGTCTCTGTCTGTCATGATCGTGTTCGCCTCCCGCGCAGAAAATCGCAAGCAGCTGTGCTGTTCCAGGCAAGTTGAGCTTGTACTGGAACCGAATGGAGACCGGTATTTCATCGCTGTTGTGAAACAAAGTCCTGGGGTGACTCGACTCGTCGTTATTTGGTTTTTCGGCCAATGGGAAAATCGTTCCAACGAATTTCGATGTGATATGTTGTTGAATTTCTCCCATTTCCTTCGTTTCCGTCCTGGAGACATCGGAAGGGAAAGGTAATCTAATCGAGACTGTGATTGGTGAAATTCACTTTTTATGGCCCATTCTTATTAGGTTCTTTCTTTCTCTCTTTTCAGTATTGTCTGGGAAGTGGTGGTTCCCTAAGGCTGCAGTATGTGTGAAAGAGTAGTTTGGAATTGTCCTGTTGTTAGTTGTGAGATTACTTTATAAATCATGCCCTCGGACTGTCTCACATTTAGCATTCATGCACCTCTGTGTCTGAAAATGCATTAGGTATGCCAGCTTTGTTTGTGTTCCGTGTTAAATGCTTTCTGTTTTGCGATTCGCTCAATACTTTACGAGTTAACAGCGTTTCTGAGGAAACTTCCAGCTGCAAAAGTCCTTAACTGAGGATCTGGGAAAATTTCACAGAGTATGGTCAGTCGGAGCAAAAGTAAGGAAGTCGTTCCTTTCTGCAGTGTTTCGCAATACTACCTTTCCCGTGAGCATCGAACACAGTAAAGGATTGTGCCACAGACTGCGACGGCAAGCTCCGCTAAAAAGTAATCCTTTAAAGCAGGTGTAAGCAACACAACGTTTTTGGGGGACACCGCGTGGAAACAGATACTTCGGTGTATCTCGTCCATGCTCAGCACATAGCCAAATATAAACAAGTCCGGTTCCCCAGTATTTGGCCCCAAACCCTCTCAACCCATCCTATCCAGAAACTCATGCAATTTTCTGAGCCTCCTCCGCTTCCTCTGGGAGCTCATTCCATACACGCACAACCTTCTGTGTGGGAAATGTGCCTCAGGTCCTTTGTCAATTTCAGCCCACTCACCTTAAACCTATGCTCTCGAGTTTTCAACTCACCTCAACTTGGGTAAAACACGTAAATACTCAGTTTCCAACCCTTCCATTAGATCATGTCGCAGTCGTTACGCTGCAGGGAAAGTCGTCCCAGCCTAGTCGACCTCGCCCTACGGTCCAAACATTGACCACATCCTTGTCTAAATTTTATCATCAATTTCACGTGTGTTTTTTTTATGTTTTGAAGATGTCAATTACGCTGGACAACAACGAGCTATTGGAAACAGAAAGGTGAAACGAAGAATGGCTTCAACTTTCAGTGCTGGATGCCCCTGAGCTGCCGGATGGGCGGCTGCGGCTTGTTTCTGTAGTGTAGTGGTCATCACGTTGGCCTCACACGCGAAAGGTCCCCAGTTCGAAACTGGGCAGAAACTGCTTTGTTCTTCATCGGCAGCCTTTTACATGGACAAGAACGGTGCTTTCTTGCTTGCTTTCCCATCTGCAAACCTGCCTTCGAAGTTGCTTGAACAAATCTGCTCGCGTAGTGAAATGTAATGCAATTCCATTTAATGACTGTGCAAAGAATTGTAAAGTTTTTATCCAAACTGGTTCTGATCATATGCAATTCTGTTTGAGAGTGTAGTTACCCCCTTCTGATTCTTCTACGAAAAGCAGTACCGCATTTGCATTCCTTGCGCATGCGGCTCGGTTCAAAGACAGGGAAGAAGCTGATGCGCTGGTGTCACAGTGCACCACGGATTCCTGAACTTGTCTGTCTGTTAAATGTACCCCAAAGGCGTCTCTGAAAGGCCTCGTTTGGAAGCTGTCTGTCGTTATTCAACGTACGAGAATTGGCACCAGAGGTCCTGAATCATGTTTTGGAGCAGTTCGCACTTGAGTGGCTCTTTCAATCAGCAACAGCAATGAAAGAAATTACACTCTCAGAGGAACCTCTGGACCTGTGCTTTCATGGTGTCGCTAGTATTAAGGTGCGCCCCGAGACCTAAGCCACGTTGGAACTGAAACGGAGGAATCGACAGAGAGGTTACAGAATGACATCGCATCCATTTGGTTTTCTTGAAATCACTGAGGAGCAGGAAAATGTAAACGGCGAAGTCGAGTGGGGAAGTCAGGCAGTTGCAGCTCTGGAGAAACTCCTTCTTTGTGACTCACTCAGCAACCAGACACGTGAAGGTGACTCAGAGGCGTGAGAGCTCTTCACATCGAGAACAAAAAGCAATCAAGGGCAGTTAGCACCTCTTCCGGAGTGGGGGTGGGGTGAGGTAATTACCTTTTGACTTTGTTACTATGTTGAGAAACTGCCTTTTAGATTGAAGTGAACAGAAAATGCATTTCTAATAAGCACCATGGAATTGAGCAAAATTTATTGAGTCGCTTCTCGTCGATTCCCACACAGGTTTCCAACTCAGTTGCTATCCATGTGGCTGATGTCCAGGAGTGAACATCTCTGCAGCAAATTGCACGGTTAGGGTAAAAGGCAAGGAAAGTGGCATCTAGAACTGGCTCCGAGGTCAGAGCGTCCTCACAATGCGATCTGTCGTTCTCGAATAGGAATGCGACCTCCGGTTTTAGGGTGGAGTACATTGTTTGGGACTCTTTTTCTGCAAAACAGACACAGTGACTGAAATTACGCTGCACGGTATGATGTGGAACACGGCTTTGTGCATTTTCCCTGTAGTCCGGTGTGCTTCATGTTCCGCGTAAACGTGAAACTTGCCCTGTTTCAAGCAATGGGTGAAATCATTTAGCAAAGCAAGAATCGAAATTGCAGTAATGTCAAGCAGCTCGTGGTTATTTGACCAAATCATAACCGAACATATATTCTCACAGATACATTTGGAGCTGAAAGGAGTCTGAGAAGATAGACTCAGCTTACCATTGATTTTTGTCTGGATTGATGGGCTCTCATTATCTGCTGCGAAATTGATATTGTAGACGGGCACATCCCAGCAGCTGTGCGAGTCGGAGAGGGATCATGGAACCATTTTCATGTGACTTGGCATCTGTTGTTATGCAGGAGAGCACAGTTGGAAACGCAAGAAAATGGTGCGCGCGGCCGGCTCGTAGTGTGGCCGAGCGGTCTAAGGCGCTGGATCCAGGTTCCAGTCTCGAAAGGGGCGTGGGTTCGAATCCCACCACTGCCATTTCTGCAGATCAACTCCAACGCTGCAGCTTTTTTGTTAAAATGCTGTTTCTGTCCCCACTGTATTGATGTTGAAAACAAAAGTAAAATGGCTTTGCTTCCCGGGGAATTAACTGTGGTGTGGGATAGTGCCGAATATTTCAAAGTGTCTCTGTCTGTCATGATCGTGTTCGCCTCCCGCGCAGAAAATCGCAAGCAGCTGTGCTGTTCCAGGCAAGTTGAGCTTGTACTGGAACCGAATGGAGACCGGTATTTCATCGCTGTTGTGAAACAAAGTCCTGGGGTGACTCGACTCGTCGTTATTTGGTTTTTCGGCCAATGGGAAAATCGTTCCAACGAATTTCGATGTGATATGTTGTTGAATTTCTCCCATTTCCTTCGTTTCCGTCCTGGAGACATCGGAAGGGAAAGGTAATCTAATCGAGACTGTGATTGGTGAAATTCACTTTTTATGGCCCATTCTTATTAGCTTCTTTCTTTCTCTCTTTTCAGTATTGTCTGGGAAGTGGTGGTTCCCTAAGGCTGCAGTATGTGTGAAAGAGTAGTTTGGAATTGTCCTGTTGTTAGTTGTGAGATTACTTTATAAATCATGCCCTCGGACTGTCTCACATTTAGCATTCATGCACCTCTGTGTCTGAAAATGCATTAGGTATGCCAGCTTTGTTTGTGTTCCGTGTTAAATGCTTTCTGTTTTGCGATTCGCTCAATACTTTACGAGTTAACAGCGTTTCTGAGGAAACTTCCAGCTGCAAAAGTCCTTAACTGAGGATCTGGGAAAATTTCACAGAGTATGGTCAGTCGGAGCAAAAGTAAGGAAGTCGTTCCTTTCTGCAGTGTTTCGCAATACTACCTTTCCCGTGAGCATCGAACACAGTAAAGGATTGTGCCACAGACTGCGACGGCAAGCTCCGCTAAAAAGTAATCCTTTAAAGCAGGTGTAAGCAACACAACGTTTTTGGGGGACACCGCGTGGAAACAGATACTTCGGTGTATCTCGTCCATGCTCAGCACATAGCCAAATATAAACAAGTCCGGTTCCCCAGTATTTGGCCCCAAACCCTCTCAACCCATCCTATCCAGAAACTCATGCAATTTTCTGAGCCTCCTCCGCTTCCTCTGGGAGCTCATTCCATACACGCACAACCTTCTGTGTGGGAAATGTGCCTCAGGTCCTTTGTCAATTTCAGCCCACTCACCTTAAACCTATGCTCTCGAGTTTTCAACTCACCCCAACTTGGGTAAAACACGTAAATACTCAGTTTCCAACCCTTCCATTAGATCATGTCGCAGTCGTTACGCTGCAGGGAAAGTCGTCCCAGCCTAGTCGACCTCGCCCTACGGTCCAAACATTGACCACATCCTTGTCTATATTTTATCATCAATTTCACGTGTCTTTTTTTTATGTTTTGAAGATGTCAATTACGCTGGACAACAACGAGCTATTGGAAACAGAAAGGTGAAACGAAGAATGGCTTCAACTTTCAGTGCTGGATGCCCCTGAGCTGCCGGATGGGCGGCTGCGGCTTGTTTCTGTAGTGTAGTGGTCATCACGTTCGCCTCACACGCGAAAGGTCCCCAGTTCGAAACTGGGCAGAAACTGCTTTGTTCTTCATCGGCAGCCTTTTACATGGACAAGAACGGTGCTTTCTTGCTTGCTTTCCCATCTGCAAACCTGCCTTCGAAGTTGCTTGAACAAATCTGCTCGCGTAGTGAAATGTAATGCAATTCCATTTAATGACTGTGCAAAGAATTGTAAAGTTTTTATCCAAACTGGTTCTGATCATATGCAATTCTGTTTGAGAGTGTAGTTACCCCCTTCTGATTCTTCTACGAAAAGCAGTACCGCATTTGCATTCCTTGCGCAGGCGGCTCGGTTCAAAGACAGGGAAGAAGCTGATGCGCTGGTGTCACAGTGCACCACGGATTCCTGAACTTGTCTGTCTGTTAAATGTACCCCAAAGGCGTCTCTGAAAGGCCTCGTTTGGAAGCTGTCTGTCGTTATTCAACGTACGAGAATTGGCACCAGAGGTCCTGAATCATGTTTTGGAGCAGTTCGCACTTGAGTGGCTCTTTCAATCAGCAACAGCAATGAAAGAAATTACACTCTCAGAGGAACCTCTGGACCTGTGCTTTCATGGTGTCGCTAGTATTAAGGTGCGCCCCGAGACCTAAGCCACGTTGGAACTGAAACGGAGGAATCGACAGAGAGGTTACAGAATGACATCGCATCCATTTGGTTTTCTTGAAATCACTGAGGAGCAGGAAAATGTAAACGGCGAAGTCGAGTGGGGAAGTCAGGCAGTTGCAGCTCTGGAGAAACCCCTTCTTTGTGACTCACTCAGCAACCAGACACGTGAAGGTGACTCAGAGGCGTGAGAGCTCTTCACATCGAGAACAAAAAGCAATCAAGGGCAGTTAGCACCTCTTCCGGAGTGGGGGTGGGGTGAGGTAATTACCTTTTGACTTTGTTACTATGTTGAGAAACTGCCTTTTAGATTGAGGTGAACAGAAAATGCATTTCTAATAAGCACCATGGAATTGAGCAAAATTTATTGAGTCGCTTCTCGTCGATTCCCACACAGGTTTCCAACTCAGTTGCTATCCATGTGGCTGATGTCCAGGAGTGAACATCTCTGCAGCAAATTGCACGGTTAGGGTAAAAGGCAAGGAAAGTGGCATCTAGAACTGGCTCCGAGGTCAGAGCGTCCACACAATGCGATCTGTCGTTCTCGAATAGGAATGCGACCTCCGGTTTTAGGGTGGAGTACATTGTTTGGGACTCTTTTTCTGCAAAACAGACACAGTGACTGAAATTACGCTGCACGGTATGATGTGGAACACGGCTTTGTGCATTTTCCCTGTAGTCCGGTGTGCTTCATGTTCCGCGTAAACGTGAAACTTGCCCTGTTTCAAGCAATGGGTGAAATCATTTAGCAAAGCAAGAATCGAAATTGCAGTAATGTCAAGCAGCTCGTGGTTATTTGACCAAATCATAACCGAACATATATTCTCACAGATACATTTGGAGCTGAAAGGAGTCTGAGAAGATAGACTCAGCTTACCATTGATTTTTGTCTGGATTGATGGGCTCTCATTATCTGCTGCGAAATTGATATTGTAGACGGGCACATCCCAGCAGCTGTGCGAGTCGGAGAGGGATCATGGAACCATTTTCATGTGACTTGGCATCTGTTGTTATGCAGGAGAGCACAGTTGGAAACGCAAGAAAATGGTGCGCGCGGCCGGCTGGTAGTGTGGCCGAGCGGTCGAAGGCGCTGGATCCAGGTTCCAGTCTCGAAAGGGGCGTGGGTTCGAATCCCACCACTGCCATTTCTGCAGATCAACTCCAACGCTGCAGCTTTTTTGTTAAAATGCTGTTTCTGTCCCCACTGTATTGATGTTGAAAACAAAAGTAAAATGGCTTTGCTTCCCGGGGAATTAACTGTGGTGTGGGATAGTGCCGAATATTTCAAAGTGTCTCTGTCTGTCATGATCGTGTTCGCCTCCCGCGCAGAAAATCGCAAGCAGCTGTGCTGTTCCAGGCAAGTTGAGCTTGTACTGGAACCGAATGGAGACCGGTATTTCATCGCTGTTGTGAAACAAAGTCCTGGGGTGACTCGACTCGTCGTTATTTGGTTTTTCGGCCAATGGGAAAATCGTTCCAACGAATTTCGATGTGATATGTTGTTGAATTTCTCCCATTTCCTTCGTTTCCGTCCTGGAGACATCGGAAGGGAAAGGTAATCTAATCGAGACTGTGATTGGTGAAATTCACTTTTTATGGCCCATTCTTATTAGCTTCTTTCTTTCTCTCTTTTCAGTATTGTCTGGGAAGTGGTGGTTCCCTAAGGCTGCAGTATGTGTGAAAGAGTAGCTTGGAATTGTCCTGTTGTTAGTTGTGAGATTACTTTATAAATCATGCCCTCGGACTGTCTCACATTTAGCATTCATGCACCTCTGTGTCTGAAAATGCATTAGGTATGCCAGCTTTGTTTGTGTTCCGTGTTAAATGCTTTCTGTTTTGCGATTCGCTCAATACTTTACGAGTTAACAGCGTTTCTGAGGAAACTTCCAGCTGCAAAAGTCCTTAACTGAGGATCTGGGAAAATTTCACAGAGTATGGTCAGTCGGAGCAAAAGTAAGGAAGTCGTTCCTTTCTGCAGTGTTTCGCAATACTACCTTTCCCGTGAGCATCGAACACAGTAAAGGATTGTGCCACAGACTGCGACGGCAAGCTCCGCTAAAAAGTAATCCTTTAAAGCAGGTGTAAGCAACACAACGTTTTTGGGGGAGACCGCGTGGAAACAGATACTTCGGTGTATCTCGTCCATGCTCAGCACATAGCCAAATATAAACAAGTCCGGTTCCCCAGTATTTGGCCCCAAACCCTCTCAACCCATCCTATCCAGAAACTCATGCAATTTTCTGAGCCTCCTCCGCTTCCTCTGGGAGCTCATTCCATACACGCACAACCTTCTGTGTGGGAAATGTGCCTCAGGTCCTTTGTCAATTTCAGCCCACTCACCTTAAACCTATGCTCTCGAGTTTTCAACTCACCCCAACTTGGGTAAAACACGTAAATACTCAGTTTCCAACCCTTCCATTAGATCATGTCGCAGTCGTTACGCTGCAGGGAAAGTCGTCCCAGCCTAGTCGACCTCGCCCTACGGTCCAAACATTGACCACATCCTTGTCTATATTTTATCATCAATTTCACGTGTCTTTTTTTTATGTTTTGAAGATGTCAATTACGCTGGACAACAACGAGCTATTGGAAACAGAAAGGTGAAACGAAGAATGGCTTCAACTTTCAGTGCTGGATGCCCCTGAGCTGCCGGATGGGCGGCTGCGGCTTGTTTCTGTAGTGTAGTGGTCATCACGTTCGCCTCACACGCGAAAGGTCCCCAGTTCGAAACTGGGCAGAAACTGCTTTGTTCTTCATCGGCAGCCTTTTACATGGACAAGAACGGTGCTTTCTTGCTTGCTTTCCCATCTGCAAACCTGCCTTCGAAGTTGCTTGAACAAATCTGCTCGCGTAGTGAAATGTAATGCAATTCCATTTAATGACTGTGCAAAGAATTGTAAAGTTTTTATCCAAACTGGTTCTGATCATATGCAATTCTGTTTGAGAGTGTAGTTACCCCCTTCTGATTCTTCTACGAAAAGCAGTACCGCATTTGCATTCCTTGCGCAGGCGGCTCGGTTCAAAGACAGGGAAGAAGCTGATGCGCTGGTGTCACAGTGCACCACGGATTCCTGAACTTGTCTGTCTGTTAAATGTACCCCAAAGGCGTCTCTGAAAGGCCTCGTTTGGAAGCTGTCTGTCGTTATTCAACGTACGAGAATTGGCACCAGAGGTCCTGAATCATGTTTTGGAGCAGTTCGCACTTGAGTGGCTCTTTCAATCAGCAACAGCAATGAAAGAAATTACACTCTCAGAGGAACCTCTGGACCTGTGCTTTCATGGTGTCGCTAGTATTAAGGTGCGCCCCGAGACCTAAGCCACGTTGGAACTGAAACGGAGGAATCGACAGAGAGGTTACAGAATGACATCGCATCCATTTGGTTTTCTTGAAATCACTGAGGAGCAGGAAAATGTAAACGGCGAAGTCGAGTGGGGAAGTCAGGCAGTTGCAGCTCTGGAGAAACCCCTTCTTTGTGACTCACTCAGCAACCAGACACGTGAAGGTGACTCAGAGGCGTGAGAGCTCTTCACATCGAGAACAAAAAGCAATCAAGGGCAGTTAGCACCTCTTCCGGAGTGGGGGTGGGGTGAGGTAATTACCTTTTGACTTTGTTACTATGTTGAGAAACTGCCTTTTAGATTGAGGTGAACAGAAAATGCATTTCTAATAAGCACCATGGAATTGAGCAAAATTTATTGAGTCGCTTCTCGTCGATTCCCACACAGGTTTCCAACTCAGTTGCTATCCATGTGGCTGATGTCCAGGAGTGAACATCTCTGCAGCAAATTGCACGGTTAGGGTAAAAGGCAAGGAAAGTGGCATCTAGAACTGGCTCCGAGGTCAGAGCGTCCTCACAATGCGATCTGTCGTTCTCGAATAGGAATGCGACCTCCGGTTTTAGGGTGGAGTACATTGTTTGGGACTCTTTTTCTGCAAAACAGACACAGTGACTGAAATTACGCTGCACGGTATGATGTGGAACACGGCTTTGTGCATTTTCCCTGTAGTCCGGTGTGCTTCATGTTCCGCGTAAACGTGAAACTTGCCCTGTTTCAAGCAATGGGTGAAATCATTTAGCAAAGCAAGAATCGAAATTGCAGTAATGTCAAGCAGCTCGTGGTTATTTGACCAAATCATAACCGAACATATATTCTCACAGATACATTTGGAGCTGAAAGGAGTCTGAGAAGATAGACTCAGCTTACCATTGATTTTTGTCTGGATTGATGGGCTCTCATTATCTGCTGCGAAATTGATATTGTAGACGGGCACATCCCAGCAGCTGTGCGAGTCGGAGAGGGATCATGGAACCATTTCATGTGACTTGGCATCTGTTGTTATGCAGGAGAGCACAGTTGGAAACGCAAGAAAATGGTGCGCGCGGCCGGCTGGTAGTGTGGCCGAGCGGTCGAAGGCGCTGGATCCAGGTTCCAGTCTCGAAAGGGGCGTGGGTTCGAATCCCACCACTGCCATTTCTGCAGATCAACTCCAACGCTGCAGCTTTTTTGTTAAAATGCTGTTTCTGTCCCCACTGTATTGATGTTGAAAACAAAAGTAAAATGGCTTTGCTTCCCGGGGAATTAACTGTGGTGTGGGATAGTGCCGAATATTTCAAAGTGTCTCTGTCTGTCATGATCGTGTTCGCCTCCCGCGCAGAAAATCGCAAGCAGCTGTGCTGTTCCAGGCAAGTTGAGCTTGTACTGGAACCGAATGGAGACCGGTATTTCATCGCTGTTGTGAAACAAAGTCCTGGGGTGACTCGACTCGTCGTTATTTGGTTTTTCGGCCAATGGGAAAATCGTTCCAACGAATTTCGATGTGATATGTTGTTGAATTTCTCCCATTTCCTTCGTTTCCGTCCTGGAGACATCGGAAGGGAAAGGTAATCTAATCGAGACTGTGATTGGTGAAATTCACTTTTTATGGCCCATTCTTATTAGGTTCTTTCTTTCTCTCTTTTCAGTATTGTCTGGGAAGTGGTGGTTCCCTAAGGCTGCAGAATGTGTGAAAGAGTAGTTTGGAATTGTCCTGTTGTTAGTTGTGAGATTACTTTATAAATCATGCCCTCGGACTGTCTCACATTTAGCATTCATGCACCTCTGTGTCTGAAAATGCATTAGGTATGCCAGCTTTGTTTGTGTTCCGTGTTAAATGCTTTCTGTTTTGCGATTCGCTCAATACTTTACGAGTTAACAGCGTTTCTGAGGAAACTTCCAGCTGCAAAAGTCCTTAACTGAGGATCTGGGAAAATTTCACAGAGTATGGTCAGTCGGAGCAAAAGTAAGGAAGTCGTTCCTTTCTGCAGTGTTTCGCAATACTACCTTTCCCGTGAGCATCGAACACAGTAAAGGATTGTGCCACAGACTGCGACGGCAAGCTCCGCTAAAAAGTAATCCTTTAAAGCAGGTGTAAGCAACACAACGTTTTTGGGGGACACCGCGTGGAAACAGATACTTCAGTGTATCTCGTCCATGCTCAGCACATAGCCAAATATAAACAAGTCCGGTTCCCCAGTATTTGGCCCCAAACCCTCTCAACCCATCCTATCCAGAAACTCATGCAATTTTCTGAGCCTCCTCCGCTTCCTCTGGGAGCTCATTCCATACACGCACAACCTTCTGTGTGGGAAATGTGCCTCAGGTCCTTTGTCAATTTCAGCCCACTCACCTTAAACCTATGCTCTCGAGTTTTCAACTCACCCCAACTTGGGTAAAACACGTAAATACTCAGTTTCCAACCCTTCCATTAGATCATGTCGCAGTCGTTACGCTGCAGGGAAAGTCGTCCCAGCCTAGTCGACCTCGCCCTACGGTCCAAACATTGACCACATCCTTGTCTATATTTTATCATCAATTTCACGTGTCTTTTTTTTATGTTTTGAAGATGTCAATTACGCTGGACAACAACGAGCTATTGGAAACAGAAAGGTGAAACGAAGAATGGCTTCAACTTTCAGTGCTGGATGCCCCTGAGCTGCCGGATGGGCGGCTGCGGCTTGTTTCTGTAGTGTAGTGGTCATCACGTTCGCCTCACACGCGAAAGGTCCCCAGTTCGAAACTGGGCAGAAACTGCTTTGTTCTTCATCGGCAGCCTTTTACATGGACAAGAACGGTGCTTTCTTGCTTGCTTTCCCATCTGCAAACCTGCCTTCGAAGTTGCTTGAACAAATCTGCTCGCGTAGTGAAATGTAATGCAATTCCATTTAATGACTGTGCAAAGAATTGTAAAGTTTTTATCCAAACTGGTTCTGATCATATGCAATTCTGTTTGAGAGTGTAGTTACCCCCTTCTGATTCTTCTACGAAAAGCAGTACCGCATTTGCATTCCTTGCGCAGGCGGCTCGGTTCAAAGACAGGGAAGAAGCTGATGCGCTGGTGTCACAGTGCACCACGGATTCCTGAACTTGTCTGTCTGTTAAATGTACCCCAAAGGCGTCTCTGAAAGGCCTCGTTTGGAAGCTGTCTGTCGTTATTCAACGTACGAGAATTGGCACCAGAGGTCCTGAATCATGTTTTGGAGCAGTTCGCACTTGAGTGGCTCTTTCAATCAGCAACAGCAATGAAAGAAATTACACTCTCAGAGGAACCTCTGGACCTGTGCTTTCATGGTGTCGCTAGTATTAAGGTGCGCCCCGAGACCTAAGCCACGTTGGAACTGAAACGGAGGAATCGACAGAGAGGTTACAGAATGACATCGCATCCATTTGGTTTTCTTGAAATCACTGAGGAGCAGGAAAATGTAAACGGCGAAGTCGAGTGGGGAAGTCAGGCAGTTGCAGCTCTGGAGAAACTCCTTCTTTGTGACTCACTCAGCAACCAGACACGTGAAGGTGACTCAGAGGCGTGAGAGCTCTTCACATCGAGAACAAAAAGCAATCAAGGGCAGTTAGCACCTCTTCCGGAGTGGGGGTGGGGTGAGGTAATTACCTTTTGACTTTGTTACTATGTTGAGAAACTGCCTTTTAGATTGAGGTGAACAGAAAATGCATTTCTAATAAGCACCATGGAATTGAGCAAAATTTATTGAGTCGCTTCTCGTCGATTCCCACACAGGTTTCCAACTCAGTTGCTATCCATGTGGCTGATGTCCAGGAGTGAACATCTCTGCAGCAAATTGCACGGTTAGGGTAAAAGGCAAGGAAAGTGGCATCTAGAACTGGCTCCGAGGTCAGAGCATCCTCACAATGCGATCTGTCGTTCTCGAATAGGAATGCGACCTCCGGTTTTAGGGTGGAGTACATTGTTTGGGACTCTTTTTCTGCAAAACAGACACAGTGACTGAAATTACGCTGCACGGTATGATGTGGAACACGGCTTTGTGCATTTTCCCTGTAGTCCGGTGTGCTTCATGTTCCACGTAAACGTGAAACTTGCCCTGTTTCAAGCAATGGGTGAAATCATTTAGCAAAGCAAGAATCGAAATTGCAGTAATGTCAAGCAGCTCGTGGTTATTTGACCAAATCATAACCGAACATATATTCTCACAGATACATTTGGAGCTGAAAGGAGTCTGAGAAGATAGACTCAGCTTACCATTGATTTTTGTCTGGATTGATGGGCTCTCATTATCTGCTGCGAAATTGATATTGTAGACGGGCACATCCCAGCAGCTGTGCGAGTCGGAGAGGGATCATGGAACCATTTTCATGTGACTTGGCATCTGTTGTTATGCAGGAGAGCACAGTTGGAAACGCAAGAAAATGGTGCGCGCGGCCGGCTGGTAGTGTGGCCGAGCGGTCGAAGGCGCTGGATCCAGGTTCCAGTCTCGAAAGGGGCGTGGGTTCGAATCCCACCACTGCCATTTCTGCAGATCAACTCCAACGCTGCAGCTTTTTTGTTAAAATGCTGTTTCTGTCCCCACTGTATTGATGTTGAAAACAAAAGTAAAATGGCTTTGCTTCCCGGGGAATTAACTGTGGTGTGGGATAGTGCCGAATATTTCAAAGTGTCTCTGTCTGTCATGATCGTGTTCGCCTCCCGCGCAGAAAATCGCAAGCAGCTGTGCTGTTCCAGGCAAGTTGAGCTTGTACTGGAACCGAATGGAGACCGGTATTTCATCGCTGTTGTGAAACAAAGTCCTGGGGTGACTCGACTCGTCGTTATTTGGTTTTTCGGCCAATGGGAAAATCGTTCCAACGAATTTCGATGTGATATGTTGTTGAATTTCTCCCATTTCCTTCGTTTCCGTCCTGGAGACATCGGAAGGGAAAGGTAATCTAATCGAGACTGTGATTGGTGAAATTCACTTTTTATGGCCCATTCTTATTAGCTTCTTTCTTTCTCTCTTTTCAGTATTGTCTGGGAAGTGGTGGTTCCCTAAGGCTGCAGTATGTGTGAAAGAGTAGTTTGGAATTGTCCTGTTGTTAGTTGTGAGATTACTTTATAAATCATGCCCTCGGACTGTCTCACATTTAGCATTCATGCACCTCTGTGTCTGAAAATGCATTAGGTATGCCAGCTTTGTTTGTGTTCCGTGTTAAATGCTTTCTGTTTTGCGATTCGCTCAATACTTTACGAGTTAACAGCGTTTCTGAGGAAACTTCCAGCTGCAAAAGTCCTTAACTGAGGATCTGGGAAAATTTCACAGAGTATGGTCAGTCGGAGCAAAAGTAAGGAAGTCGTTCCTTTCTGCAGTGTTTCGCAATACTACCTTTCCCGTGAGCATCGAACACAGTAAAGGATTGTGCCACAGACTGCGACGGCAAGCTCCGCTAAAAAGTAATCCTTTAAAGCAGGTGTAAGCAACACAACGTTTTTGGGGGACACCGCGTGGAAACAGATACTTCGGTGTATCTCGTCCATGCTCAGCACATAGCCAAATATAAACAAGTCCGGTTCCCCAGTATTTGGCCCCAAACCCTCTCAACCCATCCTATCCAGAAACTCATGCAATTTTCTGAGCCTCCTCCGCTTCCTCTGGGAGCTCATTCCATACACGCACAACCTTCTGTGTGGGAAATGTGCCTCAGGTCCTTTGTCAATTTCAGCCCACTCACCTTAAACCTATGCTCTCGAGTTTTCAACTCACCTCAACTTGGGTAAAACACGTAAATACTCAGTTTCCAACCCTTCCATTAGATCATGTCGCAGTCGTTACGCTGCAGGGAAAGTCGTCCCAGCCTAGTCGACCTCGCCCTACGGTCCAAACATTGACCACATACTTGTCTAAATTTTATCATCAATTTCACGTGTCTTTTTTTTATGTTTTGAAGATGTCAATTACGCTGGACAACAACGAGCTATTGGAAAGAGAAAGGTGAAACGAAGAATGGCTTCAACTTTCAGTGCTGGATGCCCCTGAGCTGCCGGATGGGCGGCTGCGGCTTGTTTCTGTAGTGTAGTGGTCATCACGTTCGCCTCACACGCGAAAGGTCCCCAGTTCGAAACTGGGCAGAAACTGCTTTGTTCTTCATCGGCAGCCTTTTACATGGACAAGAACGGTGCTTTCTTGCTTGCTTTCCCATCTGCAAACCTGCCTTCGAAGTTGCTTGAACAAATCTGCTCGCGTAGTGAAATGTAATGCAATTCCATTTAATGACTGTGCAAAGAATTGTAAAGTTTTTATCCAAACTGGTTCTGATCATATGCAATTCTGTTTGAGAGTGTAGTTACCCCCTTCTGATTCTTCTACGAAAAGCAGTACCGCATTTGCATTCCTTGCGCAGGCGGCTCGGTTCAAAGACAGGGAAGAAGCTGATGCGCTGGTGTCACAGTGCACCACGGATTCCTGAACTTGTCTGTCTGTTAAATGTACCCCAAAGGCGTCTCTGAAAGGCCTCGTTTGGAAGCTGTCTGTCGTTATTCAACGTACGAGAATTGGCACCAGAGGTCCTGAATCATGTTTTGGAGCAGTTCGCACTTGAGTGGCTCTTTCAATCAGCAACAGCAATGAAAGAAATTACACTCTCAGAGGAACCTCTGGACCTGTGCTTTCATGGTGTCGCTAGTATTAAGGTGCGCCCCGAGACCTAAGCCACGTTGGAACTGAAACGGAGGAATCGACAGAGAGGTTACAGAATGACATCGCATCCATTTGGTTTTCTTGAAATCACTGAGGAGCAGGAAAATGTAAACGGCGAAGTCGAGTGGGGAAGTCAGGCAGTTGCAGCTCTGGAGAAACTCCTTCTTTGTGACTCACTCAGCAACCAGACACGTGAAGGTGACTCAGAGGCGTGAGAGCTCTTCACATCGAGAACAAAAAGCAATCAAGGGCAGTTAGCACCTCTTCCGGAGTGGGGGTGGGGTGAGGTAATTACCTTTTGACTTTGTTACTATGTTGAGAAACTGCCTTTTAGATTGAGGTGAACAGAAAATGCATTTCTAATAAGCACCATGGAATTGAGCAAAATTTATTGAGTCGCTTCTCGTCGATTCCCACACAGGTTTCCAACTCAGTTGCTATCCATGTGGCTGATGTCCAGGAGTGAACATCTCTGCAGCAAATTGCACGGTTAGGGTAAAAGGCAAGGAAAGTGGCATCTAGAACTGGCTCCGAGGTCAGAGCATCCTCACAATGCGATCTGTCGTTCTCGAATAGGAATGCGACCTCCGGTTTTAGGGTGGAGTACATTGTTTGGGACTCTTTTTCTGCAAAACAGACACAGTGACTGAAATTACGCTGCACGGTATGATGTGGAACACGGCTTTGTGCATTTTCCCTGTAGTCCGGTGTGCTTCATGTTCCGCGTAAACGTGAAACTTGCCCTGTTTCAAGCAATGGGTGAAATCATTTAGCAAAGCAAGAATCGAAATTGCAGTAATGTCAAGCAGCTCGTGGTTATTTGACCAAATCATAACCGAACATATATTCTCACAGATACATTTGGAGCTGAAAGGAGTCTGAGAAGATAGACTCAGCTTACCATTGATTTTTGTCTGGATTGATGGGCTCTCATTATCTGCTGCGAAATTGATATTGTAGACGGGCACATCCCAGCAGCTGTGCGAGTCGGAGAGGGATCATGGAACCATTTTCATGTGACTTGGCATCTGTTGTTATGCAGGAGAGCACAGTTGGAAACGCAAGAAAATGGTGCGCGCGGCCGGCTGGTAGTGTGGCCGAGCGGTCTAAGGCGCTGGATCCAGGTTCCAGTCTCGAAAGGGGCGTGGGTTCGAATCCCACCACTGCCATTTCTGCAGATCAACTCCAACGCTGCAGCTTTTTTGTTAAAATGCTGTTTCTGTCCCCACTGTATTGATGTTGAAAACAAAAGTAAAATGGCTTTGCTTCCCGGGGAATTAACTGTGGTGTGGGATAGTGCCGAATATTTCAAAGTGTCTCTGTCTGTCATGATCGTGTTCGCCTCCCGCGCAGAAAATCGCAAGCAGCTGTGCTGTTCCAGGCAAGTTGAGCTTGTACTGGAACCGAATGGAGACCGGTATTTCATCGCTGTTGTGAAACAAAGTCCTGGGGTGACTCGACTCGTCGTTATTTGGTTTTTCGGCCAATGGGAAAATCGTTCCAACGAATTTCGATGTGATATGTTGTTGAATTTCTCCCATTTCCTTCGTTTCCGTCCTGGAGACATCGGAAGGGAAAGGTAATCTAATCGAGACTGTGATTGGTGAAATTCACTTTTTATGGCCCATTCTTATTAGGTTCTTTCTTTCTCTCTTTTCAGTATTGTCTGGGAAGTGGTGGTTCCCTAAGGCTGCAGTATGTGTGAAAGAGTAGTTTGGAATTGTCCTGTTGTTAGTTGTGAGATTACTTTATAAATCATGCCCTCGGACTGTCTCACATTTAGCATTCATGCACCTCTGTGTCTGAAAATGCATTAGGTATGCCAGCTTTGTTTGTGTTCCGTGTTAAATGCTTTCTGTTTTGCGATTCGCTCAATACTTTACGAGTTAACAGCGTTTCTGAGGAAACTTCCAGCTGCAAAAGTCCTTAACTGAGGATCTGGGAAAATTTCACAGAGTATGGTCAGTCGGAGCAAAAGTAAGGAAGTCGTTCCTTTCTGCAGTGTTTCGCAATACTACCTTTCCCGTGAGCATCGAACACAGTAAAGGATTGTGCCACAGACTGCGACGGCAAGCTCCGCTAAAAAGTAATCCTTTAAAGCAGGTGTAAGCAACACAACGTTTTTGGGGGACACCGCGTGGAAACAGATACTTCGGTGTATCTCGTCCATGCTCAGCACATAGCCAAATATAAACAAGTCCGGTTCCCCAGTATTTGGCCCCAAACCCTCTCAACCCATCCTATCCAGAAACTCATGCAATTTTCTGAGCCTCCTCCGCTTCCTCTGGGAGCTCATTCCATACACGCACAACCTTCTGTGTGGGAAATGTGCCTCAGGTCCTTTGTCAATTTCAGCCCACTCACCTTAAACCTATGCTCTCGAGTTTTCAACTCACCTCAACTTGGGTAAAACACGTAAATACTCAGTTTCCAACCCTTCCATTAGATCATGTCGCAGTCGTTACGCTGCAGGGAAAGTCGTTCCAGCCTAGTCGACCTCGCCCTACGGTCCAAACATTGACCACATACTTGTCTAAATTTTATCATCAATTTCACGTGTCTTTTTTTTATGTTTTGAAGATGTCAATTACGCTGGACAACAACGAGCTATTGGAAAGAGAAAGGTGAAACGAAGAATGGCTTCAACTTTCAGTGCTGGATGCCCCTGAGCTGCCGGATGGGCGGCTGCGGCTTGTTTCTGTAGTGTAGTGGTCATCACGTTCGCCTCACACGCGAAAGGTCCCCAGTTCGAAACTGGGCAGAAACTGCTTTGTTCTTCATCGGCAGCCTTTTACATGGACAAGAACGGTGCTTTCTTGCTTGCTTTCCCATCTGCAAACCTGCCTTCGAAGTTGCTTGAACAAATCTGCTCGCGTAGTGAAATGTAATGCAATTCCATTTAATGACTGTGCAAAGAATTGTAAAGTTTTTATCCAAACTGGTTCTGATCATATGCAATTCTGTTTGAGAGTGTAGTTACCCCCTTCTGATTCTTCTACGAAAAGCAGTACCGCATTTGCATTCCTTGCGCAGGCGGCTCGGTTCAAAGACAGGGAAGAAGCTGATGCGCTGGTGTCACAGTGCACCACGGATTCCTGAACTTGTCTGTCTGTTAAATGTACCCCAAAGGCGTCTCTGAAAGGCCTCGTTTGGAAGCTGTCTGTCGTTATTCAACGTACGAGAATTGGCACCAGAGGTCCTGAATCATGTTTTGGAGCAGTTCGCACTTGAGTGGCTCTTTCAATCAGCAACAGCAATGAAAGAAATTACACTCTCAGAGGAACCTCTGGACCTGTGCTTTCATGGTGTCGCTAGTATTAAGGTGCGCCCCGAGACCTAAGCCACGTTGGAACTGAAACGGAGGAATCGACAGAGAGGTTACAGAATGACATCGCATCCATTTGGTTTTCTTGAAATCACTGAGGAGCAGGAAAATGTAAACGGCGAAGTCGAGTGGGGAAGTCAGGCAGTTGCAGCTCTGGAGAAACTCCTTCTTTGTGACTCACTCAGCAACCAGACACGTGAAGGTGACTCAGAGGCGTGAGAGCTCTTCACATCGAGAACAAAAAGCAATCAAGGGCAGTTAGCACCTCTTCCGGAGTGGGGGTGGGGTGAGGTAATTACCTTTTGACTTTGTTACTATGTTGAGAAACTGCCTTTTAGATTGAGGTGAACAGAAAATGCATTTCTAATAAGCACCATGGAATTGAGCAAAATTTATTGAGTCGCTTCTCGTCGATTCCCACACAGGTTTCCAACTCAGTTGCTATCCATGTGGCTGATGTCCAGGAGTGAACATCTCTGCAGCAAATTGCACGGTTAGGGTAAAAGGCAAGGAAAGTGGCATCTAGAACTGGCTCCGAGGTCAGAGCATCCTCACAATGCGATCTGTCGTTCTCGAATAGGAATGCGACCTCCGGTTTTAGGGTGGAGTACATTGTTTGGGACTCTTTTTCTGCAAAACAGACACAGTGACTGAAATTACGCTGCACGGTATGATGTGGAACACGGCTTTGTGCATTTTCCCTGTAGTCCGGTGTGCTTCATGTTCCGCGTAAACGTGAAACTTGCCCTGTTTCAAGCAATGGGTGAAATCATTTAGCAAAGCAAGAATCGAAATTGCAGTAATGTCAAGCAGCTCGTGGTTATTTGACCAAATCATAACCGAACATATATTCTCACAGATACATTTGGAGCTGAAAGGAGTCTGAGAAGATAGACTCAGCTTACCATTGATTTTTGTCTGGATTGATGGGCTCTCATTATCTGCTGCGAAATTGATATTGTAGACGGGCACATCCCAGCAGCTGTGCGAGTCGGAGAGGGATCATGGAACCATTTTCATGTGACTTGGCATCTGTTGTTATGCAGGAGAGCACAGTTGGAAACGCAAGAAAATGGTGCGCGCGGCCGGCTGGTAGTGTGGCCGAGCGGTCTAAGGCGCTGGATCCAGGTTCCAGTCTCGAAAGGGGCGTGGGTTCGAATCCCACCACTGCCATTTCTGCAGATCAACTCCAACGCTGCAGCTTTTTTGTTAAAATGCTGTTTCTGTCCCCACTGTATTGATGTTGAAAACAAAAGTAAAATGGCTTTGCTTCCCGGGGAATTAACTGTGGTGTGGGATAGTGCCGAATATTTCAAAGTGTCTCTGTCTGTCATGATCGTGTTCGCCTCCCGCGCAGAAAATCGCAAGCAGCTGTGCTGTTCCAGGCAAGTTGAGCTTGTACTGGAACCGAATGGAGACCGGTATTTCATCGCTGTTGTGAAACAAAGTCCTGGGGTGACTCGACTCGTCGTTATTTGGTTTTTCGGCCAATGGGAAAATCGTTCCAACGAATTTCGATGTGATATGTTGTTGAATTTCTCCCATTTCCTTCGTTTCCGTCCTGGAGACATCGGAAGGGAAAGGTAATCTAATCGAGACTGTGATTGGTGAAATTCACTTTTTATGGCCCATTCTTATTAGCTTCTTTCTTTCTCTCTTTTCAGTATTGTCTGGGAAGTGGTGGTACCCTAAGGCTGCAGTATGTGTGAAAGAGTAGTTTGGAATTGTCCTGTTGTTAGTTGTGAGATTACTTTATAAATCATGCCCTCGGACTGTCTCACATTTAGCATTCATGCACCTCTGTGTCTGAAAATGCATTAGGTATGCCAGCTTTGTTTGTGTTCCGTGTTAAATGCTTTCTGTTTTGCGATTCGCTCAATACTTTACGAGTTAACAGCGTTTCTGAGGAAACTTCCAGCTGCAAAAGTCCTTAACTGAGGATCTGGGAAAATTTCACAGAGTATGGTCAGTCGGAGCAAAAGTAAGGAAGTCGTTCCTTTCTGCAGTGTTTCGCAATACTACCTTTCCCGTGAGCATCGAACACAGTAAAGGATTGTGCCACAGACTGCGACGGCAAGCTCCGCTAAAAAGTAATCCTTTAAAGCAGGTGTAAGCAACACAACGTTTTTGGGGGACACCGCGTGGAAACAGATACTTCGGTGTATCTCGTCCATGCTCAGCACATAGCCAAATATAAACAAGTCCGGTTCCCCAGTATTTGGCCCCAAACCCTCTCAACCCATCCTATCCAGAAACTCATGCAATTTTCTGAGCCTCCTCCGCTTCCTCTGGGAGCTCATTCCATACACGCACAACCTTCTGTGTGGGAAATGTGCCTCAGGTCCTTTGTCAATTTCAGCCCACTCACCTTAAACCTATGCTCTCGAGTTTTCAACTCACCTCAACTTGGGTAAAACACGTAAATACTCAGTTTCCAACCCTTCCATTAGATCATGTCGCAGTCGTTACGCTGCAGGGAAAGTCGTCCCAGCCTAGTCGACCTCGCCCTACGGTCCAAACATTGACCACATACTTGTCTAAATTTTATCATCAATTTCACGTGTCTTTTTTTTATGTTTTGAAGATGTCAATTACGCTGGACAACAACGAGCTATTGGAAACAGAAAGGTGAAACGAAGAATGGCTTCAACTTTCAGTGCTGGATGCCCCTGAGCTGCCGGATGGGCGGCTGCGGCTTGTTTCTGTAGTGTAGTGGTCATCACGTTCGCCTCACACGCGAAAGGTCCCCAGTTCGAAACTGGGCAGAAACTGCTTTGTTCTTCATCGGCAGCCTTTTACATGGACAAGAACGGTGCTTTCTTGCTTGCTTTCCCATCTGCAAACCTGCCTTCGAAGTTGCTTGAACAAATCTGCTCGCGTAGTGAAATGTAATGCAATTCCATTTAATGACTGTGCAAAGAATTGTAAAGTTTTTATCCAAACTGGTTCTGATCATATGCAATTCTGTTTGAGAGTGTAGTTACCCCCTTCTGATTCTTCTACGAAAAGCAGTACCGCATTTGCATTCCTTGCGCAGGCGGCTCGGTTCAAAGACAGGGAAGAAGCTGATGCGCTGGTGTCACAGTGCACCACGGATTCCTGAACTTGTCTGTCTGTTAAATGTACCCCAAAGGCGTCTCTGAAAGGCCTCGTTTGGAAGCTGTCTGTCGTTATTCAACGTACGAGAATTGGCACCAGAGGTCCTGAATCATGTTTTGGAGCAGTTCGCACTTGAGTGGCTCTTTCAATCAGCAACAGCAATGAAAGAAATTACACTCTCAGAGGAACCTCTGGACCTGTGCTTTCATGGTGTCGCTAGTATTAAGGTGCGCCCCGAGACCTAAGCCACGTTGGAACTGAAACGGAGGAATCGACAGAGAGGTTACAGAATGACATCGCATCCATTTGGTTTTCTTGAAATCACTGAGGAGCAGGAAAATGTAAACGGCGAAGTCGAGTGGGGAAGTCAGGCAGTTGCAGCTCTGGAGAAACTCCTTCTTTGTGACTCACTCAGCAACCAGACACGTGAAGGTGACTCAGAGGCGTGAGAGCTCTTCACATCGAGAACAAAAAGCAATCAAGGGCAGTTAGCACCTCTTCCGGAGTGGGGGTGGGGTGAGGTAATTACCTTTTGACTTTGTTACTATGTTGAGAAACTGCCTTTTAGATTGAGGTGAACAGAAAATGCATTTCTAATAAGCACCATGGAATTGAGCAAAATTTATTGAGTCGCTTCTCGTCGATTCCCACACAGGTTTCCAACTCAGTTGCTATCCATGTGGCTGATGTCCAGGAGTGAACATCTCTGCAGCAAATTGCACGGTTAGGGTAAAAGGCAAGGAAAGTGGCATCTAGAACTGGCTCCGAGGTCAGAGCATCCTCACAATGTGATCTGTCGTTCTCGAATAGGAATGCGACCTCCGGTTTTAGGGTGGAGTACATTGTTTGGGACTCTTTTTCTGCAAAACAGACACAGTGACTGAAATTACGCTGCACGGTATGATGTGGAACACGGCTTTGTGCATTTTCCCTGTAGTCCGGTGTGCTTCATGTTCCGCGTAAACGTGAAACTTGCCCTGTTTCAAGCAATGGGTGAAATCATTTAGCAAAGCAAGAATCGAAATTGCAGTAATGTCAAGCAGCTCGTGGTTATTTGACCAAATCATAACCGAACATATATTCTCACAGATACATTTGGAGCTGAAAGGAGTCTGAGAAGATAGACTCAGCTTACCATTGATTTTTGTCTGGATTGATGGGCTCTCATTATCTGCTGCGAAATTGATATTGTAGACGGGCACATCCCAGCAGCTGTGCGAGTCGGAGAGGGATCATGGAACCATTTTCATGTGACTTGGCATCTGTTGTTATGCAGGAGAGCACAGTTGGAAACGCAAGAAAATGGTGCGCGCGGCCGGCTGGTAGTGTGGCCGAGCGGTCTAAGGCGCTGGATCCAGGTTCCAGTCTCGAAAGGGGCGTGGGTTCGAATCCCACCACTGCCATTTCTGCAGATCAACTCCAACGCTGCAGCTTTTTTGTTAAAATGCTGTTTCTGTCCCCACTGTATTGATGTTGAAAACAAAAGTAAAATGGCTTTGCTTCCCGGGGAATTAACTGTGGTGTGGGATAGTGCCGAATATTTCAAAGTGTCTCTGTCTGTCATGATCGTGTTCGCCTCCCGCGCAGAAAATCGCAAGCAGCTGTGCTGTTCCAGGCAAGTTGAGCTTGTACTGGAACCGAATGGAGACCGGTATTTCATCGCTGTTGTGAAACAAAGTCCTGGGGTGACTCGACTCGTCGTTATTTGGTTTTTCGGCCAATGGGAAAATCGTTCCAACGAATTTCGATGTGATATGTTGTTGAATTTCTCCCATTTCCTTCGTTTCCGTCCTGGAGACATCGGAAGGGAAAGGTAATCTAATCGAGACTGTGATTGGTGAAATTCACTTTTTATGGCCCATTCTTATTAGCTTCTTTCTTTCTCTCTTTTCAGTATTGTCTGGGAAGTGGTGGTACCCTAAGGCTGCAGTATGTGTGAAAGAGTAGTTTGGAATTGTCCTGTTGTTAGTTGTGAGATTACTTTATAAATCATGCCCTCGGACTGTCTCACATTTAGCATTCATGCACCTCTGTGTCTGAAAATGCATTAGGTATGCCAGCTTTGTTTGTGTTCCGTGTTAAATGCTTTCTGTTTTGCGATTCGCTCAATACTTTACGAGTTAACAGCGTTTCTGAGGAAACTTCCAGCTGCAAAAGTCCTTAACTGAGGATCTGGGAAAATTTCACAGAGTATGGTCAGTCGGAGCAAAAGTAAGGAAGTCGTTCCTTTCTGCAGTGTTTCGCAATACTACCTTTCCCGTGAGCATCGAACACAGTAAAGGATTGTGCCACAGACTGCGACGGCAAGCTCCGCTAAAAAGTAATCCTTTAAAGCAGGTGTAAGCAACACAACGTTTTTGGGGGACACCGCGTGGAAACAGATACTTCGGTGTATCTCGTCCATGCTCAGCACATAGCCAAATATAAACAAGTCCGGTTCCCCAGTATTTGGCCCCAAACCCTCTCAACCCATCCTATCCAGAAACTCATGCAATTTTCTGAGCCTCCTCCGCTTCCTCTGGGAGCTCATTCCATACACGCACAACCTTCTGTGTGGGAAATGTGCCTCAGGTCCTTTGTCAATTTCAGCCCACTCACCTTAAACCTATGCTCTCGAGTTTTCAACTCACCTCAACTTGGGTAAAACACGTAAATACTCAGTTTCCAACCCTTCCATTAGATCATGTCGCAGTCGTTACGCTGCAGGGAAAGTCGTCCCAGCCTAGTCGACCTCGCCCTACGGTCCAAACATTGACCACATACTTGTCTAAATTTTATCATCAATTTCACGTGTCTTTTTTTTATGTTTTGAAGATGTCAATTACGCTGGACAACAACGAGCTATTGGAAACAGAAAGGTGAAACGAAGAATGGCTTCAACTTTCAGTGCTGGATGCCCCTGAGCTGCCGGATGGGCGGCTGCGGCTTGTTTCTGTAGTGTAGTGGTCATCACGTTCGCCTCACACGCGAAAGGTCCCCAGTTCGAAACTGGGCAGAAACTGCTTTGTTCTTCATCGGCAGCCTTTTACATGGACAAGAACGGTGCTTTCTTGCTTGCTTTCCCATCTGCAAACCTGCCTTCGAAGTTGCTTGAACAAATCTGCTCGCGTAGTGAAATGTAATGCAATTCCATTTAATGACTGTGCAAAGAATTGTAAAGTTTTTATCCAAACTGGTTCTGATCATATGCAATTCTGTTTGAGAGTGTAGTTACCCCCTTCTGATTCTTCTACGAAAAGCAGTACCGCATTTGCATTCCTTGCGCAGGCGGCTCGGTTCAAAGACAGGGAAGAAGCTGATGCGCTGGTGTCACAGTGCACCACGGATTCCTGAACTTGTCTGTCTGTTAAATGTACCCCAAAGGCGTCTCTGAAAGGCCTCGTTTGGAAGCTGTCTGTCGTTATTCAACGTACGAGAATTGGCACCAGAGGTCCTGAATCATGTTTTGGAGCAGTTCGCACTTGAGTGGCTCTTTCAATCAGCAACAGCAATGAAAGAAATTACACTCTCAGAGGAACCTCTGGACCTGTGCTTTCATGGTGTCGCTAGTATTAAGGTGCGCCCCGAGACCTAAGCCACGTTGGAACTGAAACGGAGGAATCGACAGAGAGGTTACAGAATGACATCGCATCCATTTGGTTTTCTTGAAATCACTGAGGAGCAGGAAAATGTAAACGGCGAAGTCGAGTGGGGAAGTCAGGCAGTTGCAGCTCTGGAGAAACTCCTTCTTTGTGACTCACTCAGCAACCAGACACGTGAAGGTGACTCAGAGGCGTGAGAGCTCTTCACATCGAGAACAAAAAGCAATCAAGGGCAGTTAGCACCTCTTCCGGAGTGGGGGTGGGGTGAGGTAATTACCTTTTGACTTTGTTACTATGTTGAGAAACTGCCTTTTAGATTGAGGTGAACAGAAAATGCATTTCTAATAAGCACCATGGAATTGAGCAAAATTTATTGAGTCGCTTCTCGTCGATTCCCACACAGGTTTCCAACTCAGTTGCTATCCACGTGGCTGATGTCCAGGAGTGAACATCTCTGCAGCAAATTGCACGGTTAGGGTAAAAGGCAAGGAAAGTGGCATCTAGAACTGGCTCCGAGGTCAGAGCGTCCTCACAATGCGATCTGTCGTTCTCGAATAGGAATGCGACCTCCGGTTTTAGGGTGGAGTACATTGTTTGGGACTCTTTTTCTGCAAAACAGACACAGTGACTGAAATTACGCTGCACGGTATGATGTGGAACACGGCTTTGTGCATTTTCCCTGTAGTCCGGTGTGCTTCATGTTCCGCGTAAACGTGAAACTTGCCCTGTTTCAAGCAATGGGTGAAATCATTTAGCAAAGCAAGAATCGAAATTGCAGTAATGTCAAGCAGCTCGTGGTTATTTGACCAAATCATAACCGAACATATATTCTCACAGATACATTTGGAGCTGAAAGGAGTCTGAGAAGATAGACTCAGCTTACCATTGATTTTTGTCTGGATTGATGGGCTCTCATTATCTGCTGCGAAATTGATATTGTAGACGGGCACATCCCAGCAGCTGTGCGAGTCGGAGAGGGATCATGGAACCATTTTCATGTGACTTGGCATCTGTTGTTATGCAGGAGAGCACAGTTGGAAACGCAAGAAAATGGTGCGCGCGGCCGGCTGGTAGTGTGGCCGAGCGGTCGAAGGCGCTGGATCCAGGTTCCAGTCTCGAAAGGGGCGTGGGTTCGAATCCCACCACTGCCATTTCTGCAGATCAACTCCAACGCTGCAGCTTTTTTGTTAAAATGCTGTTTCTGTCCCCACTGTATTGATGTTGAAAACAAAAGTAAAATGGCTTTGCTTCCCGGGGAATTAACTGTGGTGTGGGATAGTGCCGAATATTTCAAAGTGTCTCTGTCTGTCATGATCGTGTTCGCCTCCCGCGCAGAAAATCGCAAGCAGCTGTGCTGTTCCAGGCAAGTTGAGCTTGTACTGGAACCGAATGGAGACCGGTATTTCATCGCTGTTGTGAAACAAAGTCCTGGGGTGACTCGACTCGTCGTTATTTGGTTTTTCGGCCAATGGGAAAATCGTTCCAACGAATTTCGATGTGATATGTTGTTGAATTTCTCCCATTTCCTTCGTTTCCGTCCTGGAGACATCGGAAGGGAAAGGTAATCTAATCGAGACTGTGATTGGTGAAATTCACTTTTTATGGCCCATTCTTATTAGGTTCTTTCTTTCTCTCTTTTCAGTATTGTCTGGGAAGTGGTGGTTCCCTAAGGCTGCAGTATGTGTGAAAGAGTAGTTTGGAATTGTCCTGTTGTTAGTTGTGAGATTACTTTATAAATCATGCCCTCGGACTGTCTCACATTTAGCATTCATGCATCTCTGTGTCTGAAAATGCATTAGGTATGCCAGCTTTGTTTGTGTTCCGTGTTAAATGCTTTCTGTTTTGCGATTCGCTCAATACTTTACGAGTTAACAGCGTTTCTGAGGAAACTTCCAGCTGCAAAAGTCCTTAACTGAGGATCTGGGAAAATTTCACAGAGTATGGTCAGTCGGAGCAAAAGTAAGGAAGTCGTTCCTTTCTGCAGTGTTTCGCAATACTACCTTTCCCGTGAGCATCGAACACAGTAAAGGATTGTGCCACAGACTGCGACGGCAAGCTCCGCTAAAAAGTAATCCTTTAAAGCAGGTGTAAGCAACACAACGTTTTTGGGGGACACCGCGTGGAAACAGATACTTCGGTGTATCTCGTCCATGCTCAGCACATAGCCAAATATAAACAAGTCCGGTTCCCCAGTATTTGGCCCCAAACCCTCTCAACCCATCCTATCCAGAAACTCATGCAATTTTCTGAGCCTCCTCCGCTTCCTCTGGGAGCTCATTCCATACACGCACAACCTTCTGTGTGGGAAATGTGCCTCAGGTCCTTTGTCAATTTCAGCCCACTCACCTTAAACCTATGCTCTCGAGTTTTCAACTCACCCCAACTTGGGTAAAACACGTAAATACTCAGTTTCCAACCCTTCCATTAGATCATGTCGCAGTCGTTACGCTGCAGGGAAAGTCGTCCCAGCCTAGTCGACCTCGCCCTATGGTCCAAACATTGACCACATCCTTGTCTATATTTTATCATCAATTTCACGTGTCTTTTTTTTATGTTTTGAAGATGTCAATTACGCTGGACAACAACGAGCTATTGGAAAGAGAAAGGTGAAACGAAGAATGGCTTCAACTTTCAGTGCTGGATGCCCCTGAGCTGCCGGATGGGCGGCTGCGGCTTGTTTCTGTAGTGTAGTGGTCATCACGTTCGCCTCACACGCGAAAGGTCCCCAGTTCGAAACTGGGCAGAAACTGCTTTGTTCTTCATCGGCAGCCTTTTACATGGACAAGAACGGTGCTTTCTTGCTTGCTTTCCCATCTGCAAACCTGCCTTCGAAGTTGCTTGAACAAATCTGCTCGCGTAGTGAAATGTAATGCAATTCCATTTAATGACTGTGCAAAGAATTGTAAAGTTTTTATCCAAACTGGTTCTGATCATATGCAATTCTGTTTGAGAGTGTAGTTACCCCCTTCTGATTCTTCTACGAAAAGCAGTACCGCATTTGCATTCCTTGCGCAGGCGGCTCGGTTCAAAGACAGGGAAGAAGCTGATGCGCTGGTGTCACAGTGCACCACGGATTCCTGAACTTGTCTGTCTGTTAAATGTACCCCAAAGGCGTCTCTGAAAGGCCTCGTTTGGAAGCTGTCTGTCGTTATTCAACGTACGAGAATTGGCACCAGAGGTCCTGAATCATGTTTTGGAGCAGTTCGCACTTGAGTGGCTCTTTCAATCAGCAACAGCAATGAAAGAAATTACACTCTCAGAGGAACCTCTGGACCTGTGCTTTCATGGTGTCGCTAGTATTAAGGTGCGCCCCGAGACCTAAGCCACGTTGGAACTGAAACGGAGGAATCGACAGAGAGGTTACAGAATGACATCGCATCCATTTGGTTTTCTTGAAATCACTGAGGAGCAGGAAAATGTAAACGGCGAAGTCGAGTGGGGAAGTCAGGCAGTTGCAGCTCTGGAGAAACTCCTTCTTTGTGACTCACTCAGCAACCAGACACGTGAAGGTGACTCAGAGGCGTGAGAGCTCTTCACATCGAGAACAAAAAGCAATCAAGGGCAGTTAGCACCTCTTCCGGAGTGGGGGTGGGGTGAGGTAATTACCTTTTGACTTTGTTACTATGTTGAGAAACTGCCTTTTAGATTGAGGTGAACAGAAAATGCATTTCTAATAAGCACCATGGAATTGAGCAAAATTTATTGAGTCGCTTCTCGTCGATTCCCACACAGGTTTCCAACTCAGTTGCTATCCACGTGGCTGATGTCCAGGAGTGAACATCTCTGCAGCAAATTGCACGGTTAGGGTAAAAGGCAAGGAAAGTGGCATCTAGAACTGGCTCCGAGGTCAGAGCATCCTCACAATGCGATCTGTCGTTCTCGAATAGGAATGCGACCTCCGGTTTTAGGGTGGAGTACGTTGTTTGGGACTCTTTTTCTGCAAAACAGACACAGTGACTGAAATTACGCTGCACGGTATGATGTGGAACACGGCTTTGTGCATTTTCCCTGTAGTCCGGTGTGCTTCATGTTCCGCGTAAACGTGAAACTTGCCCTGTTTCAAGCAATGGGTGAAATCATTTAGCAAAGCAAGAATCGAAATTGCAGTAATGTCAAGCAGCTCGTGGTTATTTGACCAAATCATAACCGAACATATATTCTCACAGATACATTTGGAGCTGAAAGGAGTCTGAGAAGATAGACTCAGCTTACCATTGATTTTTGTCTGGATTGATGGGCTCTCATTATCTGCTGCGAAATTGATATTGTAGACGGGCACATCCCAGCAGCTGTGCGAGTCGGAGAGGGATCATGGAACCATTTTCATGTGACTTGGCATCTGTTGTTATGCAGGAGAGCACAGTTGGAAACGCAAGAAAATGGTGCGCGCGGCCGGCTGGTAGTGTGGCCGAGCGGTCTAAGGCGCTGGATCCAGGTTCCAGTCTCGAAAGGGGCGTGGGTTCGAATCCCACCACTGCCATTTCTGCAGATCAACTCCAACGCTGCAGCTTTTTTGTTAAAATGCTGTTTCTGTCCCCACTGTATTGATGTTGAAAACAAAAGTAAAATGGCTTTGCTTCCCGGGGAATTAACTGTGGTGTGGGATAGTGCCGAATATTTCAAAGTGTCTCTGTCTGTCATGATCGTGTTCGCCTCCCGCGCAGAAAATCGCAAGCAGCTGTGCTGTTCCAGGCAAGTTGAGCTTGTACTGGAACCGAATGGAGACCGGTATTTCATCGCTGTTGTGAAAAAAAGTCCTGGGGTGACTCGACTCGTCGTTATTTGGTTTTTCGGCCAATGGGAAAATCGTTCCAACGAATTTCGATGTGATATGTTGTTGAATTTCTCCCATTTCCTTCGTTTCCGTCCTGGAGACATCGGAAGGGAAAGGTAATCTAATCGAGACTGTGATTGGTGAAATTCACTTTTTATGGCCCATTCTTATTAGGTTCTTTCTTTCTCTCTTTTCAGTATTGTCTGGGAAGTGGTGGTTCCCTAAGGCTGCAGTATGTGTGAAAGAGTAGTTTGGAATTGTCCTGTTGTTAGTTGTGAGATTACTTTATAAATCATGCCCTCGGACTGTCTCACATTTAGCATTCATGCACCTCTGTGTCTGAAAATGCATTAGGTATGCCAGCTTTGTTTGTGTTCCGTGTTAAATGCTTTCTGTTTTGCGATTCGCTCAATACTTTACGAGTTAACAGCGTTTCTGAGGAAACTTCCAGCTGCAAAAGTCCTTAACTGAGGATCTGGGAAAATTTCACAGAGTATGGTCAGTCGGAGCAAAAGTAAGGAAGTCGTTCCTTTCTGCAGTGTTTCGCAATACTACCTTTCCCGTGAGCATCGAACACAGTAAAGGATTGTGCCACAGACTGCGACGGCAAGCTCCGCTAAAAAGTAATCCTTTAAAGCAGGTGTAAGCAACACAACGTTTTTGGGGGACACCGCGTGGAAACAGATACTTCGGTGTATCTCGTCCATGCTCAGCACATAGCCAAATATAAACAAGTCCGGTTCCCCAGTATTTGGCCCCAAACCCTCTCAACCCATCCTATCCAGAAACTCATGCAATTTTCTGAGCCTCCTCCGCTTCCTCTGGGAGCTCATTCCATACACGCACAACCTTCTGTGTGGGAAATGTGCCTCAGGTCCTTTGTCAATTTCAGCCCACTCACCTTAAACCTATGCTCTCGAGTTTTCAACTCACCCCAACTTGGGTAAAACACGTAAATACTCAGTTTCCAACCCTTCCATTAGATCATGTCGCAGTCGTTACGCTGCAGGGAAAGTCGTCCCAGCCTAGTCGACCTCGCCCTACGGTCCAAACATTGACCACATCCTTGTCTATATTTTATCATCAATTTCACGTGTCTTTTTTTTATGTTTTGAAGATGTCAATTACGCTGGACAACAACGAGCTATTGGAAACAGAAAGGTGAAACGAAGAATGGCTTCAACTTTCAGTGCTGGATGCCCCTGAGCTGCCGGAGGGGCGGCTGCGGCTTGTTTCTGTAGTGTAGTGGTCATCACGTTCGCCTCACACGCGAAAGGTCCCCAGTTCGAAACTGGGCAGAAACTGCTTTGTTCTTCATCGGCAGCCTTTTACATGGACAAGAACGGTGCTTTCTTGCTTGCTTTCCCATCTGCAAACCTGCCTTCGAAGTTGCTTGAACAAATCTGCTCGCGTAGTGAAATGTAATGCAATTCCATTTAATGACTGTGCAAAGAATTGTAAAGTTTTTATCCAAACTGGTTCTGATCATATGCAATTCTGTTTGAGAGTGTAGTTACCCCCTTCTGATTCTTCTACGAAAAGCAGTACCGCATTTGCATTCCTTGCGCAGGCGGCTCGGTTCAAAGACAGGGAAGAAGCTGATGCGCTGGTGTCACAGTGCACCACGGATTCCTGAACTTGTCTGTCTGTTAAATGTACCCCAAAGGCGTCTCTGAAAGGCCTCGTTTGGAAGCTGTCTGTCGTTATTCAACGTACGAGAATTGGCACCAGAGGTCCTGAATCATGTTTTGGAGCAGTTCGCACTTGAGTGGCTCTTTCAATCAGCAACAGCAATGAAAGAAATTACACTCTCAGAGGAACCTCTGGACCTGTGCTTTCATGGTGTCGCTAGTATTGAGGTGCGCCCCGAGACCTAAGCCACGTTGGAACTGAAACGGAGGAATCGACAGAGAGGTTACAGAATGACATCGCATCCATTTGGTTTTCTTGAAATCACTGAGGAGCAGGAAAATGTAAACGGCGAAGTCGAGTGGGGAAGTCAGGCAGTTGCAGCTCTGGAGAAACCCCTGCTTTGTGACTCACTCAGCAACCAGACACGTGAAGGTGACTCAGAGGCGTGAGAGCTCTTCACATCGAGAACAAAAAGCAATCAAGGGCAGTTAGCACCTCTTCCGGAGTGGGGGTGGGGTGAGGTAATTACCTTTTGACTTTGTTACTATGTTGAGAAACTGCCTTTTAGATTGAGGTGAACAGAAAATGCATTTCTAATAAGCACCATGGAATTGAGCAAAATTTATTGAGTCGCTTCTCGTCGATTCCCACACAGGTTTCCAACTCAGTTGCTATCCATGTGGCTGATGTCCAGGAGTGAACATCTCTGCAGCAAATTGCACGGTTAGGGTAAAAGGCAAGGAAAGTGGCATCTAGAACTGGCTCCGAGGTCAGAGCATCCTCACAATGCGATCTGTCGTTCTCGAATAGGAATGCGACCTCCGGTTTTAGGGTGGAGTACGTTGTTTGGGACTCTTTTTCTGCAAAACAGACACAGTGACTGAAATTACGCTGCACGGTATGATGTGGAACACGGCTTTGTGCATTTTCCCTGTAGTCCGGTGTGCTTCATGTTCCGCGTAAACGTGAAACTTGCCCTGTTTCAAGCAATGGGTGAAATCATTTAGCAAAGCAAGAATCGAAATTGCAGTAATGTCAAGCAGCTCGTGGTTATTTGACCAAATCATAACCGAACATATATTCTCACAGATACATTTGGAGCTGAAAGGAGTCTGAGAAGATAGACTCAGCTTACCATTGATTTTTGTCTGGATTGATGGGCTCTCATTATCTGCTGCGAAATTGATATTGTAGACGGGCACATCCCAGCAGCTGTGCGAGTCGGAGAGGGATCATGGAACCATTTTCATGTGACTTGGCATCTGTTGTTATGCAGGAGAGCACAGTTGGAAACGCAAGAAAATGGTGCGCGCGGCCGGCTGGTAGTGTGGCCGAGCGGTCTAAGGCGCTGGATCCAGGTTCCAGTCTCGAAAGGGGCGTGGGTTCGAATCCCACCACTGCCATTTCTGCAGATCAACTCCAACGCTGCAGCTTTTTTGTTAAAATGCTGTTTCTGTCCCCACTGTATTGATGTTGAAAACAAAAGTAAAATGGCTTTGCTTCCCGGGGAATTAACTGTGGTGTGGGATAGTGCCGAATATTTCAAAGTGTCTCTGTCTGTCATGATCGTGTTCGCCTCCCGCGCAGAAAATCGCAAGCAGCTGTGCTGTTCCAGGCAAGTTGAGCTTGTACTGGAACCGAATGGAGACCGGTATTTCATCGCTGTTGTGAAACAAAGTCCTGGGGTGACTCGACTCGTCGTTATTTGGTTTTTCGGCCAATGGGAAAATCGTTCCAACGAATTTCGATGTGATATGTTGTTGAATTTCTCCCATTTCCTTCGTTTCCGTCCTGGAGACATCGGAAGGGAAAGGTAATCTAATCGAGACTGTGATTGGTGAAATTCACTTTTTATGGCCCATTCTTATTAGGTTCTTTCTTTCTCTCTTTTCAGTATTGTCTGGGAAGTGGTGGTTCCCTAAGGCTGCAGTATGTGTGAAAGAGTAGTTTGGAATTGTCCTGTTGTTAGTTGTGAGATTACTTTATAAATCATGCCCTCGGACTGTCTCACATTTAGCATTCATGCATCTCTGTGTCTGAAAATGCATTAGGTATGCCAGCTTTGTTTGTGTTCCGTGTTAAATGCTTTCTGTTTTGCGATTCGCTCAATACTTTACGAGTTAACAGCGTTTCTGAGGAAACTTCCAGCTGCAAAAGTCCTTAACTGAGGATCTGGGAAAATTTCACAGAGTATGGTCAGTCGGAGCAAAAGTAAGGAAGTCGTTCCTTTCTGCAGTGTTTCGCAATACTACCTTTCCCGTGAGCATCGAACACAGTAAAGGATTGTGCCACAGACTGCGACGGCAAGCTCCGCTAAAAAGTAATCCTTTAAAGCAGGTGTAAGCAACACAACGTTTTTGGGGGACACCGCGTGGAAACAGATACTTCGGTGTATCTCGTCCATGCTCAGCACATAGCCAAATATAAACAAGTCCGGTTCCCCAGTATTTGGCCCCAAACCCTCTCAACCCATCCTATCCAGAAACTCATGCAATTTTCTGAGCCTCCTCCGCTTCCTCTGGGAGCTCATTCCATACACGCACAACCTTCTGTGTGGGAAATGTGCCTCAGGTCCTTTGTCAATTTCAGCCCACTCACCTTAAACCTATGCTCTCGAGTTTTCAACTCACCCCAACTT
Source organism: Chiloscyllium punctatum (assembly GCF_047496795.1). NCBI lineage: Eukaryota > Metazoa > Chordata > Chondrichthyes > Orectolobiformes > Hemiscylliidae > Chiloscyllium > Chiloscyllium punctatum. The sequence goes on from NC_092754.1 coordinate 90,773,414, forward strand.
GGGTAAAACACGTAAATACTCAGTTTCCAACCCTTCCATTAGATCATGTCGCAGTCGTTACGCTGCAGGGAAAGTCGTCCCAGCCTAGTCGACCTCGCCCTATGGTCCAAACATTGACCACATCCTTGTCTATATTTTATCATCAATTTCACGTGTCTTTTTTTTATGTTTTGAAGATGTCAATTACGCTGGACAACAACGAGCTATTGGAAAGAGAAAGGTGAAACGAAGAATGGCTTCAACTTTCAGTGCTGGATGCCCCTGAGCTGCCGGATGGGCGGCTGCGGCTTGTTTCTGTAGTGTAGTGGTCATCACGTTCGCCTCACACGCGAAAGGTCCCCAGTTCGAAACTGGGCAGAAACTGCTTTGTTCTTCATCGGCAGCCTTTTACATGGACAAGAACGGTGCTTTCTTGCTTGCTTTCCCATCTGCAAACCTGCCTTCGAAGTTGCTTGAACAAATCTGCTCGCGTAGTGAAATGTAATGCAATTCCATTTAATGACTGTGCAAAGAATTGTAAAGTTTTTATCCAAACTGGTTCTGATCATATGCAATTCTGTTTGAGAGTGTAGTTACCCCCTTCTGATTCTTCTACGAAAAGCAGTACCGCATTTGCATTCCTTGCGCAGGCGGCTCGGTTCAAAGACAGGGAAGAAGCTGATGCGCTGGTGTCACAGTGCACCACGGATTCCTGAACTTGTCTGTCTGTTAAATGTACCCCAAAGGCGTCTCTGAAAGGCCTCGTTTGGAAGCTGTCTGTCGTTATTCAACGTACGAGAATTGGCACCAGAGGTCCTGAATCATGTTTTGGAGCAGTTCGCACTTGAGTGGCTCTTTCAATCAGCAACAGCAATGAAAGAAATTACACTCTCAGAGGAACCTCTGGACCTGTGCTTTCATGGTGTCGCTAGTATTAAGGTGCGCCCCGAGACCTAAGCCACGTTGGAACTGAAACGGAGGAATCGACAGAGAGGTTACAGAATGACATCGCATCCATTTGGTTTTCTTGAAATCACTGAGGAGCAGGAAAATGTAAACGGCGAAGTCGAGTGGGGAAGTCAGGCAGTTGCAGCTCTGGAGAAACTCCTTCTTTGTGACTCACTCAGCAACCAGACACGTGAAGGTGACTCAGAGGCGTGAGAGCTCTTCACATCGAGAACAAAAAGCAATCAAGGGCAGTTAGCACCTCTTCCGGAGTGGGGGTGGGGTGAGGTAATTACCTTTTGACTTTGTTACTATGTTGAGAAACTGCCTTTTAGATTGAGGTGAACAGAAAATGCATTTCTAATAAGCACCATGGAATTGAGCAAAATTTATTGAGTCGCTTCTCGTCGATTCCCACACAGGTTTCCAACTCAGTTGCTATCCACGTGGCTGATGTCCAGGAGTGAACATCTCTGCAGCAAATTGCACGGTTAGGGTAAAAGGCAAGGAAAGTGGCATCTAGAACTGGCTCCGAGGTCAGAGCATCCTCACAATGCGATCTGTCGTTCTCGAATAGGAATGCGACCTCCGGTTTTAGGGTGGAGTACGTTGTTTGGGACTCTTTTTCTGCAAAACAGACACAGTGACTGAAATTACGCTGCACGGTATGATGTGGAACACGGCTTTGTGCATTTTCCCTGTAGTCCGGTGTGCTTCATGTTCCGCGTAAACGTGAAACTTGCCCTGTTTCAAGCAATGGGTGAAATCATTTAGCAAAGCAAGAATCGAAATTGCAGTAATGTCAAGCAGCTCGTGGTTATTTGACCAAATCATAACCGAACATATATTCTCACAGATACATTTGGAGCTGAAAGGAGTCTGAGAAGATAGACTCAGCTTACCATTGATTTTTGTCTGGATTGATGGGCTCTCATTATCTGCTGCGAAATTGATATTGTAGACGGGCACATCCCAGCAGCTGTGCGAGTCGGAGAGGGATCATGGAACCATTTTCATGTGACTTGGCATCTGTTGTTATGCAGGAGAGCACAGTTGGAAACGCAAGAAAATGGTGCGCGCGGCCGGCTGGTAGTGTGGCCGAGCGGTCTAAGGCGCTGGATCCAGGTTCCAGTCTCGAAAGGGGCGTGGGTTCGAATCCCACCACTGCCATTTCTGCAGATCAACTCCAACGCTGCAGCTTTTTTGTTAAAATGCTGTTTCTGTCCCCACTGTATTGATGTTGAAAACAAAAGTAAAATGGCTTTGCTTCCCGGGGAATTAACTGTGGTGTGGGATAGTGCCGAATATTTCAAAGTGTCTCTGTCTGTCATGATCGTGTTCGCCTCCCGCGCAGAAAATCGCAAGCAGCTGTGCTGTTCCAGGCAAGTTGAGCTTGTACTGGAACCGAATGGAGACCGGTATTTCATCGCTGTTGTGAAACAAAGTCCTGGGGTGACTCGACTCGTCGTTATTTGGTTTTTCGGCCAATGGGAAAATCGTTCCAACGAATTTCGATGTGATATGTTGTTGAATTTCTCCCATTTCCTTCGTTTCCGTCCTGGAGACATCGGAAGGGAAAGGTAATCTAATCGAGACTGTGATTGGTGAAATTCACTTTTTATGGCCCATTCTTATTAGGTTCTTTCTTTCTCTCTTTTCAGTATTGTCTGGGAAGTGGTGGTTCCCTAAGGCTGCAGTATGTGTGAAAGAGTAGTTTGGAATTGTCCTGTTGTTAGTTGTGAGATTACTTTATAAATCATGCCCTCGGACTGTCTCACATTTAGCATTCATGCATCTCTGTGTCTGAAAATGCATTAGGTATGCCAGCTTTGTTTGTGTTCCGTGTTAAATGCTTTCTGTTTTGCGATTCGCTCAATACTTTACGAGTTAACAGCGTTTCTGAGGAAACTTCCAGCTGCAAAAGTCCTTAACTGAGGATCTGGGAAAATTTCACAGAGTATGGTCAGTCGGAGCAAAAGTAAGGAAGTCGTTCCTTTCTGCAGTGTTTCGCAATACTACCTTTCCCGTGAGCATCGAACACAGTAAAGGATTGTGCCACAGACTGCGACGGCAAGCTCCGCTAAAAAGTAATCCTTTAAAGCAGGTGTAAGCAACACAACGTTTTTGGGGGACACCGCGTGGAAACAGATACTTCGGTGTATCTCGTCCATTCTCAGCACATAGCCAAATATAAACAAGTCCGGTTCCCCAGTATTTGGCCCCAAACCCTCTCAACCCATCCTATCCAGAAACTCATGCAATTTTCTGAGCCTCCTCCGCTTCCTCTGGGAGCTCATTCCATACACGCACAACCTTCTGTGTGGGAAATGTGCCTCAGGTCCTTTGTCAATTTCAGCCCACTCACCTTAAACCTATGCTCTCGAGTTTTCAACTCACCTCAACTTGGGTAAAACACGTAAATACTCAGTTTCCAACCCTTCCATTAGATCATGTCGCAGTCGTTACGCTGCAGGGAAAGTCGTCCCAGCCTAGTCGACCTCGCCCTACGGTCCAAACATTGACCACATACTTGTCTAAATTTTATCATCAATTTCACGTGTCTTTTTTTTATGTTTTGAAGATGTCAATTACGCTGGACAACAACGAGCTATTGGAAACAGAAAGGTGAAACGAAGAATGGCTTCAACTTTCAGTGCTGGATGCCCCTGAGCTGCCGGATGGGCGGCTGCGGCTTGTTTCTGTAGTGTAGTGGTCATCACGTTCGCCTCACACGCGAAAGGTCCCCAGTTCGAAACTGGGCAGAAACTGCTTTGTTCTTCATCGGCAGCCTTTTACATGGACAAGAACGGTGCTTTCTTGCTTGCTTTCCCATCTGCAAACCTGCCTTCGAAGTTGCTTGAACAAATCTGCTCGCGTAGTGAAATGTAATGCAATTCCATTTAATGACTGTGCAAAGAATTGTAAAGTTTTTATCCAAACTGGTTCTGATCATATGCAATTCTGTTTGAGAGTGTAGTTACCCCCTTCTGATTCTTCTACGAAAAGCAGTACCGCATTTGCATTCCTTGCGCAGGCGGCTCGGTTCAAAGACAGGGAAGAAGCTGATGCGCTGGTGTCACAGTGCACCACGGATTCCTGAACTTGTCTGTCTGTTAAATGTACCCCAAAGGCGTCTCTGAAAGGCCTCGTTTGGAAGCTGTCTGTCGTTATTCAACGTACGAGAATTGGCACCAGAGGTCCTGAATCATGTTTTGGAGCAGTTCGCACTTGAGTGGCTCTTTCAATCAGCAACAGCAATGAAAGAAATTACACTCTCAGAGGAACCTCTGGACCTGTGCTTTCATGGTGTCGCTAGTATTGAGGTGCGCCCCGAGACCTAAGCCACGTTGGAACTGAAACGGAGGAATCGACAGAGAGGTTACAGAATGACATCGCATCCATTTGGTTTTCTTGAAATCACTGAGGAGCAGGAAAATGTAAACGGCGAAGTCGAGTGGGGAAGTCAGGCAGTTGCAGCTCTGGAGAAACCCCTTCTTTGTGACTCACTCAGTAACCAGACACGTGAAGGTGACTCAGAGGCGTGAGAGCTCTTCACATCGAGAACAAAAAGCAATCAAGGGCAGTTAGCACCTCTTCCGGAGTGGGGGTGGGGTGAGGTAATTACCTTTTGACTTTGTTACTATGTTGAGAAACTGCCTTTTAGATTGAGGTGAACAGAAAATGCATTTCTAATAAGCACCATGGAATTGAGCAAAATTTATTGAGTCGCTTCTCGTCGATTCCCACACAGGTTTCCAACTCAGTTGCTATCCATGTGGCTGATGTCCAGGAGTGAACATCTCTGCAGCAAATTGCACGGTTAGGGTAAAAGGCAAGGAAAGTGGCATCTAGAACTGGCTCCGAGGTCAGAGCGTCCTCACAATGCGATCTGTCGTTCTCGAATAGGAATGCGACCTCCGGTTTTAGGGTGGAGTACATTGTTTGGGACTCTTTTTCTGCAAAACAGACACAGTGACTGAAATTACGCTGCACGGTATGATGTGGAACACGGCTTTGTGCATTTTCCCTGTAGTCCGGTGTGCTTCATGTTCCGCGTAAACGTGAAACTTGCCCTGTTTCAAGCAATGGGTGAAATCATTTAGCAAAGCAAGAATCGAAATTGCAGTAATGTCAAGCAGCTCGTGGTTATTTGACCAAATCATAACCGAACATATATTCTCACAGATACATTTGGAGCTGAAAGGAGTCTGAGAAGATAGACTCAGCTTACCATTGATTTTTGTCTGGATTGATGGGCTCTCATTATCTGCTGCGAAATTGATATTGTAGACGGGCACATCCCAGCAGCTGTGCGAGTCGGAGAGGGATCATGGAACCATTTTCATGTGACTTGGCATCTGTTGTTATGCAGGAGAGCACAGTTGGAAACGCAAGAAAATGGTGCGCGCGGCCGGCTGGTAGTGTGGCCGAGCGGTCTAAGGCGCTGGATCCAGGTTCCAGTCTCGAAAGGGGCGTGGGTTCGAATCCCACCACTGCCATTTCTGCAGATCAACTCCAACGCTGCAGCTTTTTTGTTAAAATGCTGTTTCTGTCCCCACTGTATTGATGTTGAAAACAAAAGTAAAATGGCTTTGCTTCCCGGGGAATTAACTGTGGTGTGGGATAGTGCCGAATATTTCAAAGTGTCTCTGTCTGTCATGATCGTGTTCGCCTCCCGCGCAGAAAATCGCAAGCAGCTGTGCTGTTCCAGGCAAGTTGAGCTTGTACTGGAACCGAATGGAGACCGGTATTTCATCGCTGTTGTGAAAAAAAGTCCTGGGGTGACTCGACTCGTCGTTATTTGGTTTTTCGGCCAATGGGAAAATCGTTCCAACGAATTTCGATGTGATATGTTGTTGAATTTCTCCCATTTCCTTCGTTTCCGTCCTGGAGACATCGGAAGGGAAAGGTAATCTAATCGAGACTGTGATTGGTGAAATTCACTTTTTATGGCCCATTCTTATTAGGTTCTTTCTTTCTCTCTTTTCAGTATTGTCTGGGAAGTGGTGGTTCCCTAAGGCTGCAGTATGTGTGAAAGAGTAGTTTGGAATTGTCCTGTTGTTAGTTGTGAGATTACTTTATAAATCATGCCCTCGGACTGTCTCACATTTAGCATTCATGCACCTCTGTGTCTGAAAATGCATTAGGTATGCCAGCTTTGTTTGTGTTCCGTGTTAAATGCTTTCTGTTTTGCGATTCGCTCAATACTTTACGAGTTAACAGCGTTTCTGAGGAAACTTCCAGCTGCAAAAGTCCTTAACTGAGGATCTGGGAAAATTTCACAGAGTATGGTCAGTCGGAGCAAAAGTAAGGAAGTCGTTCCTTTCTGCAGTGTTTCGCAATACTACCTTTCCCGTGAGCATCGAACACAGTAAAGGATTGTGCCACAGACTGCGACGGCAAGCTCCGCTAAAAAGTAATCCTTTAAAGCAGGTGTAAGCAACACAACGTTTTTGGGGGACACCGCGTGGAAACAGATACTTCGGTGTATCTCGTCCATGCTCAGCACATAGCCAAATATAAACAAGTCCGGTTCCCCAGTATTTGGCCCCAAACCCTCTCAACCCATCCTATCCAGAAACTCATGCAATTTTCTGAGCCTCCTCCGCTTCCTCTGGGAGCTCATTCCATACACGCACAACCTTCTGTGTGGGAAATGTGCCTCAGGTCCTTTGTCAATTTCAGCCCACTCACCTTAAACCTATGCTCTCGAGTTTTCAACTCACCCCAACTTGGGTAAAACACGTAAATACTCAGTTTCCAACCCTTCCATTAGATCATGTCGCAGTCGTTACGCTGCAGGGAAAGTCGTCCCAGCCTAGTCGACCTCGCCCTACGGTCCAAACATTGACCACATCCTTGTCTATATTTTATCATCAATTTCACGTGTCTTTTTTTTATGTTTTGAAGATGTCAATTACGCTGGACAACAACGAGCTATTGGAAACAGAAAGGTGAAACGAAGAATGGCTTCAACTTTCAGTGCTGGATGCCCCTGAGCTGCCGGAGGGGCGGCTGCGGCTTGTTTCTGTAGTGTAGTGGTCATCACGTTCGCCTCACACGCGAAAGGTCCCCAGTTCGAAACTGGGCAGAAACTGCTTTGTTCTTCATCGGCAGCCTTTTACATGGACAAGAACGGTGCTTTCTTGCTTGCTTTCCCATCTGCAAACCTGCCTTCGAAGTTGCTTGAACAAATCTGCTCGCGTAGTGAAATGTAATGCAATTCCATTTAATGACTGTGCAAAGAATTGTAAAGTTTTTATCCAAACTGGTTCTGATCATATGCAATTCTGTTTGAGAGTGTAGTTACCCCCTTCTGATTCTTCTACGAAAAGCAGTACCGCATTTGCATTCCTTGCGCAGGCGGCTCGGTTCAAAGACAGGGAAGAAGCTGATGCGCTGGTGTCACAGTGCACCACGGATTCCTGAACTTGTCTGTCTGTTAAATGTACCCCAAAGGCGTCTCTGAAAGGCCTCGTTTGGAAGCTGTCTGTCGTTATTCAACGTACGAGAATTGGCACCAGAGGTCCTGAATCATGTTTTGGAGCAGTTCGCACTTGAGTGGCTCTTTCAATCAGCAACAGCAATGAAAGAAATTACACTCTCAGAGGAACCTCTGGACCTGTGCTTTCATGGTGTCGCTAGTATTGAGGTGCGCCCCGAGACCTAAGCCACGTTGGAACTGAAACGGAGGAATCGACAGAGAGGTTACAGAATGACATCGCATCCATTTGGTTTTCTTGAAATCACTGAGGAGCAGGAAAATGTAAACGGCGAAGTCGAGTGGGGAAGTCAGGCAGTTGCAGCTCTGGAGAAACCCCTGCTTTGTGACTCACTCAGCAACCAGACACGTGAAGGTGACTCAGAGGCGTGAGAGCTCTTCACATCGAGAACAAAAAGCAATCAAGGGCAGTTAGCACCTCTTCCGGAGTGGGGGTGGGGTGAGGTAATTACCTTTTGACTTTGTTACTATGTTGAGAAACTGCCTTTTAGATTGAGGTGAACAGAAAATGCATTTCTAATAAGCACCATGGAATTGAGCAAAATTTATTGAGTCGCTTCTCGTCGATTCCCACACAGGTTTCCAACTCAGTTGCTATCCATGTGGCTGATGTCCAGGAGTGAACATCTCTGCAGCAAATTGCACGGTTAGGGTAAAAGGCAAGGAAAGTGGCATCTAGAACTGGCTCCGAGGTCAGAGCGTCCTCACAATGCGATCTGTCGTTCTCGAATAGGAATGCGACCTCCGGTTTTAGGGTGGAGTACATTGTTTGGGACTCTTTTTCTGCAAAACAGACACAGTGACTGAAATTACGCTGCACGGTATGATGTGGAACACGGCTTTGTGCATTTTCCCTGTAGTCCGGTGTGCTTCATGTTCCGCGTAAACGTGAAACTTGCCCTGTTTCAAGCAATGGGTGAAATCATTTAGCAAAGCAAGAATCGAAATTGCAGTAATGTCAAGCAGCTCGTGGTTATTTGACCAAATCATAACCGAACATATATTCTCACAGATACATTTGGAGCTGAAAGGAGTCTGAGAAGATAGACTCAGCTTACCATTGATTTTTGTCTGGATTGATGGGCTCTCATTATCTGCTGCGAAATTGATATTGTAGACGGGCACATCCCAGCAGCTGTGCGAGTCGGAGAGGGATCATGGAAACATTTCATGTGACTTGGCATCTGTTGTTATGCAGGAGAGCACAGTTGGAAACGCAAGAAAATGGTGCGCGCGGCCGGCTGGTAGTGTGGCCGAGCGGTCTAAGGCGCTGGATCCAGGTTCCAGTCTCGAAAGGGGCGTGGGTTCGAATCCCACCACTGCCATTTCTGCAGATCAACTCCAACGCTGCAGCTTTTTTGTTAAAATGCTGTTTCTGTCCCCACTGTATTGATGTTGAAAACAAAAGTAAAATGGCTTTGCTTCCCGGGGAATTAACTGTGGTGTGGGATAGTGCCGAATATTTCAAAGTGTCTCTGTCTGTCATGATCGTGTTCGCCTCCCGCGCAGAAAATCGCAAGCAGCTGTGCTGTTCCAGGCAAGTTGAGCTTGTACTGGAACCGAATGGAGACCGGTATTTCATCGCTGTTGTGAAACAAAGTCCTGGGGTGACTCGACTCGTCGTTATTTGGTTTTTCGGCCAATGGGAAAATCGTTCCAACGAATTTCGATGTGATATGTTGTTGAATTTCTCCCATTTCCTTCGTTTCCGTCCTGGAGACATCGGAAGGGAAAGGTAATCTAATCGAGACTGTGATTGGTGAAATTCACTTTTTATGGCCCATTCTTATTAGGTTCTTTCTTTCTCTCTTTTCAGTATTGTCTGGGAAGTGGTGGTTCCCTAAGGCTGCAGTATGTGTGAAAGAGTAGTTTGGAATTGTCCTGTTGTTAGTTGTGAGATTACTTTATAAATCATGCCCTCGGACTGTCTCACATTTAGCATTCATGCATCTCTGTGTCTGAAAATGCATTAGGTATGCCAGCTTTGTTTGTGTTCCGTGTTAAATGCTTTCTGTTTTGCGATTCGCTCAATACTTTACGAGTTAACAGCGTTTCTGAGGAAACTTCCAGCTGCAAAAGTCCTTAACTGAGGATCTGGGAAAATTTCACAGAGTATGGTCAGTCGGAGCAAAAGTAAGGAAGTCGTTCCTTTCTGCAGTGTTTCGCAATACTACCTTTCCCGTGAGCATCGAACACAGTAAAGGATTGTGCCACAGACTGCGACGGCAAGCTCCGCTAAAAAGTAATCCTTTAAAGCAGGTGTAAGCAACACAACGTTTTTGGGGGACACCGCGTGGAAACAGATACTTCGGTGTATCTCGTCCATGCTCAGCACATAGCCAAATATAAACAAGTCCGGTTCCCCAGTATTTGGCCCCAAACCCTCTCAACCCATCCTATCCAGAAACTCATGCAATTTTCTGAGCCTCCTCCGCTTCCTCTGGGAGCTCATTCCATACACGCACAACCTTCTGTGTGGGAAATGTGCCTCAGGTCCTTTGTCAATTTCAGCCCACTCACCTTAAACCTATGCTCTCGAGTTTTCAACTCACCCCAACTTGGGTAAAACACGTAAATACTCAGTTTCCAACCCTTCCATTAGATCATGTCGCAGTCGTTACGCTGCAGGGAAAGTCGTCCCAGCCTAGTCGACCTCGCCCTACGGTCCAAACATTGACCACATCCTTGTCTATATTTTATCATCAATTTCACGTGTCTTTTTTTTATGTTTTGAAGATGTCAATTACGCTGGACAACAACGAGCTATTGGAAACAGAAAGGTGAAACGAAGAATGGCTTCAACTTTCAGTGCTGGATGCCCCTGAGCTGCCGGATGGGCGGCTGCGGCTTGTTTCTGTAGTGTAGTGGTCATCACGTTCGCCTCACACGCGAACGGTCCCCAGTTCGAAACTGGGCAGAAACTGCTTTGTTCTTCATCGGCAGCCTTTTACATGGACAAGAACGGTGCTTTCTTGCTTGCTTTCCCATCTGCAAACCTGCCTTCGAAGTTGCTTGAACAAATCTGCTCGCGTAGTGAAATGTAATGCAATTCCATTTAATGACTGTGCAAAGAATTGTAAAGTTTTTATCCAAACTGGTTCTGATCATATGCAATTCTGTTTGAGAGTGTAGTTACCCCCTTCTGATTCTTCTACGAAAAGCAGTACCGCATTTGCATTCCTTGCGCAGGCGGCTCGGTTCAAAGACAGGGAAGAAGCTGATGCGCTGGTGTCACAGTGCACCACGGATTCCTGAACTTGTCTGTCTGTTAAATGTACCCCAAAGGCGTCTCTGAAAGGCCTCGTTTGGAAGCTGTCTGTCGTTATTCAACGTACGAGAATTGGCACCAGAGGTCCTGAATCATGTTTTGGAGCAGTTCGCACTTGAGTGGCTCTTTCAATCAGCAACAGCAATGAAAGAAATTACACTCTCAGAGGAACCTCTGGACCTGTGCTTTCATGGTGTCGCTAGTATTAAGGTGCGCCCCGAGACCTAAGCCACGTTGGAACTGAAACGGAGGAATCGACAGAGAGGTTACAGAATGACATCGCATCCATTTGGTTTTCTTGAAATCACTGAGGAGCAGGAAAATGTAAACGGCGAAGTCGAGTGGGGAAGTCAGGCAGTTGCAGCTCTGGAGAAACCCCTTCTTTGTGACTCACTCAGCAACCAGACACGTGAAGGTGACTCAGAGGCGTGAGAGCTCTTCACATCGAGAACAAAAAGCAATCAAGGGCAGTTAGCACCTCTTCCGGAGTGGGGGTGGGGTGAGGTAATTACCTTTTGACTTTGTTACTATGTTGAGAAACTGCCTTTTAGATTGAGGTGAACAGAAAATGCATTTCTAATAAGCACCATGGAATTGAGCAAAATTTATTGAGTCGCTTCTCGTCGATTCCCACACAGGTTTCCAACTCAGTTGCTATCCACGTGGCTGATGTCCAGGAGTGAACATCTCTGCAGCAAATTGCACGGTTAGGGTAAAAGGCAAGGAAAGTGGCATCTAGAACTGGCTCCGAGGTCAGAGCATCCTCACAATGCGATCTGTCGTTCTCGAATAGGAATGCGACCTCCGGTTTTAGGGTGGATACATTGTTTGGGACTCTTTTTCTGCAAAACAGACACAGTGACTGAAATTACGCTGCACGGTATGATGTGGAACACGGCTTTGTGCATTTTCCCTGTAGTCCGGTGTGCTTCATGTTCCGCGTAAACGTGAAACTTGCCCTGTTTCAAGCAATGGGTGAAATCATTTAGCAAAGCAAGAATCGAAATTGCAGTAATGTCAAGCAGCTCGTGGTTATTTGACCAAATCATAACCGAACATATATTCTCACAGATACATTTGGAGCTGAAAGGAGTCTGAGAAGATAGACTCAGCTTACCATTGATTTTTGTCTGGATTGATGGGCTCTCATTATCTGCTGCGAAATTGATATTGTAGACGGGCACATCCCAGCAGCTGTGCGAGTCGGAGAGGGATCATGGAACCATTTTCATGTGACTTGGCATCTGTTGTTATGCAGGAGAGCACAGTTGGAAACGCAAGAAAATGGTGCGCGCGGCCGGCTGGTAGTGTGGCCGAGCGGTCTAAGGCGCTGGATCCAGGTTCCAGTCTCGAAAGGGGCGTGGGTTCGAATCCCACCACTGCCATTTCTGCAGATCAACTCCAACGCTGCAGCTTTTTTGTTAAAATGCTGTTTCTGTCCCCACTGTATTGATGTTGAAAACAAAAGTAAAATGGCTTTGCTTCCCGGGGAATTAACTGTGGTGTGGGATAGTGCCGAATATTTCAAAGTGTCTCTGTCTGTCATGATCGTGTTCGCCTCCCGCGCAGAAAATCGCAAGCAGCTGTGCTGTTCCAGGCAAGTTGAGCTTGTATGGAACCGAATGGAGACCGGTATTTCATCGCTGTTGTGAAACAAAGTCCTGGGGTGACTCGACTCGTCGTTATTTGGTTTTTCGGCCAATGGGAAAATCGTTCCAACGAATTTCGATGTGATATGTTGTTGAATTTCTCCCATTTCCTTCGTTTCCGTCCTGGAGACATCGGAAGGGAAAGGTAATCTAATCGAGACTGTGATTGGTGAAATTCACTTTTTATGGCCCATTCTTATTAGCTTCTTTCTTTCTCTCTTTTCAGTATTGTCTGGGAAGTGGTGGTTCCCTAAGGCTGCAGTATGTGTGAAAGAGTAGTTTGGAATTGTCCTGTTGTTAGTTGTGAGATTACTTTATAAATCATGCCCTCGGACTGTCTCACATTTAGCATTCATGCACCTCTGTGTCTGAAAATGCATTAGGTATGCCAGCTTTGTTTGTGTTCCGTGTTAAATGCTTTCTGTTTTGCGATTCGCTCAATACTTTACGAGTTAACAGCGTTTCTGAGGAAACTTCCAACTGCAAAAGTCCTTAACTGAGGATCTGGGAAAATTTCACAGAGTATGGTCAGTCGGAGCAAAAGTAAGGAAGTCGTTCCTTTCTGCAGTGTTTCGCAATACTACCTTTCCCGTGAGCATCGAACACAGTAAAGGATTGTGCCACAGACTGCGACGGCAAGCTCCGCTAAAAAGTAATCCTTTAAAGCAGGTGTAAGCAACACAACGTTTTTGGGGGACACCGCGTGGAAACAGATACTTCGGTGTATCTCGTCCATGCTCAGCACATAGCCAAATATAAACAAGTCCGGTTCCCCAGTATTTGGCCCCAAACCCTCTCAACCCATCCTATCCAGAAACTCATGCAATTTTCTGAGCCTCCTCCGCTTCCTCTGGGAGCTCATTCCATACACGCACAACCTTCTGTGTGGGAAATGTGCCTCAGGTCCTTTGTCAATTTCAGCCCACTCACCTTAAACCTATGCTCTCGAGTTTTCAACTCACCTCAACTTGGGTAAAACACGTAAATACTCAGTTTCCAACCCTTCCATTAGATCATGTCGCAGTCGTTACGCTGCAGGGAAAGTCGTCCCAGCCTAGTCGACCTCGCCCTACGGTCCAAACATTGACCACATACTTGTCTAAATTTTATCATCAATTTCACGTGTCTTTTTTTTATGTTTTGAAGATGTCAATTACGCTGGACAACAACGAGCTATTGGAAACAGAAAGGTGAAACGAAGAATGGCTTCAACTTTCAGTGCTGGATGCCCCTGAGCTGCCGGATGGGCGGCTGCGGCTTGTTTCTGTAGTGTAGTGGTCATCACGTTCGCCTCACACGCGAAAGGTCCCCAGTTCGCAACTGGGCAGAAACTGCTTTGTTCTTCATCGGCAGCCTTTTACATGGACAAGAACGGTGCTTTCTTGCTTGCTTTCCCATCTGCAAACCTGCCTTCGAAGTTGCTTGAACAAATCTGCTCGCGTAGTGAAATGTAAGGCAATTCCATTTAATGACTGTGCAAAGAATTGTTAAGTTTTTATCCAAACTGGTTCTGATCATATGCAATTCTGTTTGAGAGTGTAGTTACCCCCTTCTGATTCTTCTACGAAAAGCAGTACCGCATTTGCATTCCTTGCGCAGGCGGCTCGGTTCAAAGACAGGGAAGAAGCTGATGCGCTGGTGTCACAGTGCACCACGGATTCCTGAACTTGTCTGTCTGTTAAATGTACCCCAAAGGCGTCTCTGAAAGGCCTCGTTTGGAAGCTGTCTGTCGTTATTCAACGTACGAGAATTGGCACCAGAGGTCCTGAATCATGTTTTGGAGCAGTTCGCACTTGAGTGGCTCTTTCAATCAGCAACAGCAATGAAAGAAATTACACTCTCAGAGGAACCTCTGGACCTGTGCTTTCATGGTGTCGCTAGTATTGAGGTGCGCCCCGAGACCTAAGCCACGTTGGAACTGAAACGGAGGAATCGACAGAGAGGTTACAGAATGACATCGCATCCATTTGGTTTTCTTGAAATCACTGAGGAGCAGGAAAATGTAAACGGCGAAGTCGAGTGGGGAAGTCAGGCAGTTGCAGCTCTGGAGAAACCCCTTCTTTGTGACTCACTCAGCAACCAGACACGTGAAGGTGACTCAGAGGCGTGAGAGCTCTTCACATCGAGAACAAAAAGCAATCAAGGGCAGTTAGCACCTCTTCCGGAGTGGGGGTGGGGTGAGGTAATTACCTTTTGACTTTGTTACTATGTTGAGAAACTGCCTTTTAGATTGAGGTGAACAGAAAATGCATTTCTAATAAGCACCATGGAATTGAGCAAAATTTATTGAGTCGCTTCTCGTCGATTCCCACACAGGTTTCCAACTCAGTTGCTATCCATGTGGCTGATGTCCAGGAGTGAACATCTCTGCAGCAAATTGCACGGTTAGGGTAAAAGGCAAGGAAAGTGGCATCTAGAACTGGCTCCGAGGTCAGAGCGTCCTCACAATGCGATCTGTCGTTCTCGAATAGGAATGCGACCTCCGGTTTTAGGGTGGAGTACATTGTTTGGGACTCTTTTTCTGCAAAACAGACACAGTGACTGAAATTACGCTGCACGGTATGATGTGGAACACGGCTTTGTGCATTTTCCCTGTAGTCCGGTGTGCTTCATGTTCCGCGTAAACGTGAAACTTGCCCTGTTTCAAGCAATGGGTGAAATCATTTAGCAAAGCAAGAATCGAAATTGCAGTAATGTCAAGCAGCTCGTGGTTATTTGACCAAATCATAACCGAACATATATTCTCACAGATACATTTGGAGCTGAAAGGAGTCTGAGAAGATAGACTCAGCTTACCATTGATTTTTGTCTGGATTGATGGGCTCTCATTATCTGCTGCGAAATTGATATTGTAGACGGGCACATCCCAGCAGCTGTGCGAGTCGGAGAGGGATCATGGAAACATTTCATGTGACTTGGCATCTGTTGTTATGCAGGAGAGCACAGTTGGAAACGCAAGAAAATGGTGCGCGCGGCCGGCTGGTAGTGTGGCCGAGCGGTCTAAGGCGCTGGATCCAGGTTCCAGTCTCGAAAGGGGCGTGGGTTCGAATCCCACCACTGCCATTTCTGCAGATCAACTCCAACGCTGCAGCTTTTTTGTTAAAATGCTGTTTCTGTCCCCACTGTATTGATGTTGAAAACAAAAGTAAAATGGCTTTGCTTCCCGGGGAATTAACTGTGGTGTGGGATAGTGCCGAATATTTCAAAGTGTCTCTGTCTGTCATGATCGTGTTCGCCTCCCGCGCAGAAAATCGCAAGCAGCTGTGCTGTTCCAGGCAAGTTGAGCTTGTACTGGAACCGAATGGAGACCGGTATTTCATCGCTGTTGTGAAAAAAAGTCCTGGGGTGACTCGACTCGTCGTTATTTGGTTTTTCGGCCAATGGGAAAATCGTTCCAACGAATTTCGATGTGATATGTTGTTGAATTTCTCCCATTTCCTTCGTTTCCGTCCTGGAGACATCGGAAGGGAAAGGTAATCTAATCGAGACTGTGATTGGTGAAATTCACTTTTTATGGCCCATTCTTATTAGGTTCTTTCTTTCTCTCTTTTCAGTATTGTCTGGGAAGTGGTGGTTCCCTAAGGCTGCAGTATGTGTGAAAGAGTAGTTTGGAATTGTCCTGTTGTTAGTTGTGAGATTACTTTATAAATCATGCCCTCGGACTGTCTCACATTTAGCATTCATGCACCTCTGTGTCTGAAAATGCATTAGGTATGCCAGCTTTGTTTGTGTTCCGTGTTAAATGCTTTCTGTTTTGCGATTCGCTCAATACTTTACGAGTTAACAGCGTTTCTGAGGAAACTTCCAGCTGCAAAAGTCCTTAACTGAGGATCTGGGAAAATTTCACAGAGTATGGTCAGTCGGAGCAAAAGTAAGGAAGTCGTTCCTTTCTGCAGTGTTTCGCAATACTACCTTTCCCGTGAGCATCGAACACAGTAAAGGATTGTGCCACAGACTGCGACGGCAAGCTCCGCTAAAAAGTAATCCTTTAAAGCAGGTGTAAGCAACACAACGTTTTTGGGGGACACCGCGTGGAAACAGATACTTCGGTGTATCTCGTCCATGCTCAGCACATAGCCAAATATAAACAAGTCCGGTTCCCCAGTATTTGGCCCCAAACCCTCTCAACCCATCCTATCCAGAAACTCATGCAATTTTCTGAGCCTCCTCCGCTTCCTCTGGGAGCTCATTCCATACACGCACAACCTTCTGTGTGGGAAATGTGCCTCAGGTCCTTTGTCAATTTCAGCCCACTCACCTTAAACCTATGCTCTCGAGTTTTCAACTCACCTCAACTTGGGTAAAACACGTAAATACTCAGTTTCCAACCCTTCCATTAGATCATGTCGCAGTCGTTACGCTGCAGGGAAAGTCGTCCCAGCCTAGTCGACCTCGCCCTACGGTCCAAACATTGACCACATACTTGTCTAAATTTTATCATCAATTTCACGTGTCTTTTTTTTATGTTTTGAAGATGTCAATTACGCTGGACAACAACGAGCTATTGGAAACAGAAAGGTGAAACGAAGAATGGCTTCAACTTTCAGTGCTGGATGCCCCTGAGCTGCCGGATGGGCGGCTGCGGCTTGTTTCTGTAGTGTAGTGGTCATCACGTTCGCCTCACACGCGAAAGGTCCCCAGTTCGCAACTGGGCAGAAACTGCTTTGTTCTTCATCGGCAGCCTTTTACATGGACAAGAACGGTGCTTTCTTGCTTGCTTTCCCATCTGCAAACCTGCCTTCGAAGTTGCTTGAACAAATCTGCTCGCGTAGTGAAATGTAATGCAATTCCATTTAATGACTGTGCAAAGAATTGTTAAGTTTTTATCCAAACTGGTTCTGATCATATGCAATTCTGTTTGAGAGTGTAGTTACCCCCTTCTGATTCTTCTACGAAAAGCAGTACCGCATTTGCATTCCTTGCGCAGGCGGCTCGGTTCAAAGACAGGGAAGAAGCTGATGCGCTGGTGTCACAGTGCACCACGGATTCCTGAACTTGTCTGTCTGTTAAATGTACCCCAAAGGCGTCTCTGAAAGGCCTCGTTTGGAAGCTGTCTGTCGTTATTCAACGTACGAGAATTGGCACCAGAGGTCCTGAATCATGTTTTGGAGCAGTTCGCACTTGAGTGGCTCTTTCAATCAGCAACAGCAATGAAAGAAATTACACTCTCAGAGGAACCTCTGGACCTGTGCTTTCATGGTGTCGCTAGTATTGAGGTGCGCCCCGAGACCTAAGCCACGTTGGAACTGAAACGGAGGAATCGACAGAGAGGTTACAGAATGACATCGCATCCATTTGGTTTTCTTGAAATCACTGAGGAGCAGGAAAATGTAAACGGCGAAGTCGAGTGGGGAAGTCAGGCAGTTGCAGCTCTGGAGAAACCCCTTCTTTGTGACTCACTCAGCAACCAGACACGTGAAGGTGACTCAGAGGCGTGAGAGCTCTTCACATCGAGAACAAAAAGCAATCAAGGGCAGTTAGCACCTCTTCCGGAGTGGGGGTGGGGTGAGGTAATTACCTTTTGACTTTGTTACTATGTTGAGAAACTGCCTTTTAGATTGAGGTGAACAGAAAATGCATTTCTAATAAGCACCATGGAATTGAGCAAAATTTATTGAGTCGCTTCTCGTCGATTCCCACACAGGTTTCCAACTCAGTTGCTATCCATGTGGCTGATGTCCAGGAGTGAACATCTCTGCAGCAAATTGCACGGTTAGGGTAAAAGGCAAGGAAAGTGGCATCTAGAACTGGCTCCGAGGTCAGAGCATCCTCACAATGCGATCTGTCGTTCTCGAATAGGAATGCGACCTCCGGTTTTAGGGTGGAGTACATTGTTTGGGACTCTTTTTCTGCAAAACAGACACAGTGACTGAAATTACGCTGCACGGTATGATGTGGAACACGGCTTTGTGCATTTTCCCTGTAGTCCGGTGTGCTTCATGTTCCGCGTAAACGTGAAACTTGCCCTGTTTCAAGCAATGGGTGAAATCATTTAGCAAAGCAAGAATCGAAATTGCAGTAATGTCAAGCAGCTCGTGGTTATTTGACCAAATCATAACCGAACATATATTCTCACAGATACATTTGGAGCTGAAAGGAGTCTGAGAAGATAGACTCAGCTTACCATTGATTTTTGTCTGGATTGATGGGCTCTCATTATCTGCTGCGAAATTGATATTGTAGACGGGCACATCCCAGCAGCTGTGCGAGTCGGAGAGGGATCATGGAAACATTTCATGTGACTTGGCATCTGTTGTTATGCAGGAGAGCACAGTTGGAAACGCAAGAAAATGGTGCGCGCGGCCGGCTGGTAGTGTGGCCGAGCGGTCTAAGGCGCTGGATCCAGGTTCCAGTCTCGAAAGGGGCGTGGGTTCGAATCCCACCACTGCCATTTCTGCAGATCAACTCCAACGCTGCAGCTTTTTTGTTAAAATGCTGTTTCTGTCCCCACTGTATTGATGTTGAAAACAAAAGTAAAATGGCTTTGCTTCCCGGGGAATTAACTGTGGTGTGGGATAGTGCCGAATATTTCAAAGTGTCTCTGTCTGTCATGATCGTGTTCGCCTCCCGCGCAGAAAATCGCAAGCAGCTGTGCTGTTCCAGGCAAGTTGAGCTTGTACTGGAACCGAATGGAGACCGGTATTTCATCGCTGTTGTGAAACAAAGTCCTGGGGTGACTCGACTCGTCGTTATTTGGTTTTTCGGCCAATGGGAAAATCGTTCCAACGAATTTCGATGTGATATGTTGTTGAATTTCTCCCATTTCCTTCGTTTCCGTCCTGGAGACATCGGAAGGGAAAGGTAATCTAATCGAGACTGTGATTGGTGAAATTCACTTTTTATGGCCCATTCTTATTAGGTTCTTTCTTTCTCTCTTTTCAGTATTGTCTGGGAAGTGGTGGTTCCCTAAGGCTGCAGTATGTGTGAAAGAGTAGTTTGGAATTGTCCTGTTGTTAGTTGTGAGATTACTTTATAAATCATGCCCTCGGACTGTCTCACATTTAGCATTCATGCATCTCTGTGTCTGAAAATGCATTAGGTATGCCAGCTTTGTTTGTGTTCCGTGTTAAATGCTTTCTGTTTTGCGATTCGCTCAATACTTTACGAGTTAACAGCGTTTCTGAGGAAACTTCCAGCTGCAAAAGTCCTTAACTGAGGATCTGGGAAAATTTCACAGAGTATGGTCAGTCGGAGCAAAAGTAAGGAAGTCGTTCCTTTCTGCAGTGTTTCGCAATACTACCTTTCCCGTGAGCATCGAACACAGTAAAGGATTGTGCCACAGACTGCGACGGCAAGCTCCGCTAAAAAGTAATCCTTTAAAGCAGGTGTAAGCAACACAACGTTTTTGGGGGACACCGCGTGGAAACAGATACTTCGGTGTATCTCGTCCATGCTCAGCACATAGCCAAATATAAACAAGTCCGGTTCCCCAGTATTTGGCCCCAAACCCTCTCAACCCATCCTATCCAGAAACTCATGCAATTTTCTGAGCCTCCTCCGCTTCCTCTGGGAGCTCATTCCATACACGCACAACCTTCTGTGTGGGAAATGTGCCTCAGGTCCTTTGTCAATTTCAGCCCACTCACCTTAAACCTATGCTCTCGAGTTTTCAACTCACCCCAACTTGGGTAAAACACGTAAATACTCAGTTTCCAACCCTTCCATTAGATCATGTCGCAGTCGTTACGCTGCAGGGAAAGTCGTCCCAGCCTAGTCGACCTCGCCCTACGGTCCAAACATTGACCACATCCTTGTCTATATTTTATCATCAATTTCACGTGTCTTTTTTTTATGTTTTGAAGATGTCAATTACGCTGGACAACAACGAGCTATTGGAAACAGAAAGGTGAAACGAAGAATGGCTTCAACTTTCAGTGCTGGATGCCCCTGAGCTGCCGGATGGGCGGCTGCGGCTTGTTTCTGTAGTGTAGTGGTCATCACGTTCGCCTCACACGCGAAAGGTCCCCAGTTGGAAACTGGGCAGAAACTGCTTTGTTCTTCATCGGCAGCCTTTTACATGGACAAGAACGGTGCTTTCTTGCTTGCTTTCCCATCTGCAAACCTGCCTTCGAAGTTGCTTGAACAAATCTGCTCGCGTAGTGAAATGTAATGCAATTCCATTTAATGACTGTGCAAAGAATTGTAAAGTTTTTATCCAAACTGGTTCTGATCATATGCAATTCTGTTTGAGAGTGTAGTTACCCCCTTCTGATTCTTCTACGAAAAGCAGTACCGCATTTGCATTCCTTGCGCAGGCGGCTCGGTTCAAAGACAGGGAAGAAGCTGATGCGCTGGTGTCACAGTGCACCACGGATTCCTGAACTTGTCTGTCTGTTAAATGTACCCCAAAGGCGTCTCTGAAAGGCCTCGTTTGGAAGCTGTCTGTCGTTATTCAACGTACGAGAATTGGCACCAGAGGTCCTGAATCATGTTTTGGAGCAGTTCGCACTTGAGTGGCTCTTTCAATCAGCAACAGCAATGAAAGAAATTACACTCTCAGAGGAACCTCTGGACCTGTGCTTTCATGGTGTCGCTAGTATTAAGGTGCGCCCCGAGACCTAAGCCACGTTGGAACTGAAACGGAGGAATCGACAGAGAGGTTACAGAATGACATCGCATCCATTTGGTTTTCTTGAAATCACTGAGGAGCAGGAAAATGTAAACGGCGAAGTCGAGTGGGGAAGTCAGGCAGTTGCAGCTCTGGAGAAACCCCTTCTTTGTGACTCACTCAGCAACCAGACACGTGAAGGTGACTCAGAGGCGTGAGAGCTCTTCACATCGAGAACAAAAAGCAATCAAGGGCAGTTAGCACCTCTTCCGGAGTGGGGGTGGGGTGAGGTAATTACCTTTTGACTTTGTTACTATGTTGAGAAACTGCCTTTTAGATTGAGGTGAACAGAAAATGCATTTCTAATAAGCACCATGGAATTGAGCAAAATTTATTGAGTCGCTTCTCGTCGATTCCCACACAGGTTTCCAACTCAGTTGCTATCCACGTGGCTGATGTCCAGGAGTGAACATCTCTGCAGCAAATTGCACGGTTAGGGTAAAAGGCAAGGAAAGTGGCATCTAGAACTGGCTCCGAGGTCAGAGCGTCCTCACAATGCGATCTGTCGTTCTCGATTAGGAATGCGACCTCCGGTTTTAGGGTGGAGTACATTGTTTGGGACTCTTTTTCTGCAAAACAGACACAGTGACTGAAATTACGCTGCACGGTATGATGTGGAACACGGCTTTGTGCATTTTCCCTGTAGTCCGGTGTGCTTCATGTTCCGCGTAAACGTGAAACTTGCCCTGTTTCAAGCAATGGGTGAAATCATTTAGCAAAGCAAGAATCGAAATTGCAGTAATGTCAAGCAGCTCGTGGTTATTTGACCAAATCATAACCGAACATATATTCTCACAGATACATTTGGAGCTGAAAGGAGTCTGAGAAGATAGACTCAGCTTACCATTGATTTTTGTCTGGATTGATGGGCTCTCATTATCTGCTGCGAAATTGATATTGTAGACGGGCACATCCCAGCAGCTGTGCGAGTCGGAGAGGGATCATGGAAACATTTCATGTGACTTGGCATCTGTTGTTATGCAGGAGAGCACAGTTGGAAACGCAAGAAAATGGTGCGCGCGGCCGGCTGGTAGTGTGGCCGAGCGGTCTAAGGCGCTGGATCCAGGTTCCAGTCTCGAAAGGGGCGTGGGTTCGAATCCCACCACTGCCATTTCTGCAGATCAACTCCAACGCTGCAGCTTTTTTGTTAAAATGCTGTTTCTGTCCCCACTGTATTGATGTTGAAAACAAAAGTAAAATGGCTTTGCTTCCCGGGGAATTAACTGTGGTGTGGGATAGTGCCGAATATTTCAAAGTGTCTCTGTCTGTCATGATCGTGTTCGCCTCCCGCGCAGAAAATCGCAAGCAGCTGTGCTGTTCCAGGCAAGTTGAGCTTGTACTGGAACCGAATGGAGACCGGTATTTCATCGCTGTTGTGAAACAAAGTCCTGGGGTGACTCGACTCGTCGTTATTTGGTTTTTCGGCCAATGGGAAAATCGTTCCAACGAATTTCGATGTGATATGTTGTTGAATTTCTCCCATTTCCTTCGTTTCCGTCCTGGAGACATCGGAAGGGAAAGGTAATCTAATCGAGACTGTGATTGGTGAAATTCACTTTTTATGGCCCATTCTTATTAGGTTCTTTCTTTCTCTCTTTTCAGTATTGTCTGGGAAGTGGTGGTTCCCTAAGGCTGCAGTATGTGTGAAAGAGTAGTTTGGAATTGTCCTGTTGTTAGTTGTGAGATTACTTTATAAATCATGCCCTCGGACTGTCTCACATTTAGCATTCATGCATCTCTGTGTCTGAAAATGCATTAGGTATGCCAGCTTTGTTTGTGTTCCGTGTTAAATGCTTTCTGTTTTGCGATTCGCTCAATACTTTACGAGTTAACAGCGTTTCTGAGGAAACTTCCAGCTGCAAAAGTCCTTAACTGAGGATCTGGGAAAATTTCACAGAGTATGGTCAGTCGGAGCAAAAGTAAGGAAGTCGTTCCTTTCTGCAGTGTTTCGCAATACTACCTTTCCCGTGAGCATCGAACACAGTAAAGGATTGTGCCACAGACTGCGACGGCAAGCTCCGCTAAAAAGTAATCCTTTAAAGCAGGTGTAAGCAACACAACGTTTTTGGGGGACACCGCGTGGAAACAGATACTTCGGTGTATCTCGTCCATGCTCAGCACATAGCCAAATATAAACAAGTCCGGTTCCCCAGTATTTGGCCCCAAACCCTCTCAACCCATCCTATCCAGAAACTCATGCAATTTTCTGAGCCTCCTCCGCTTCCTCTGGGAGCTCATTCCATACACGCACAACCTTCTGTGTGGGAAATGTGCCTCAGGTCCTTTGTCAATTTCAGCCCACTCACCTTAAACCTATGCTCTCGAGTTTTCAACTCACCCCAACTTGGGTAAAACACGTAAATACTCAGTTTCCAACCCTTCCATTAGATCATGTCGCAGTCGTTACGCTGCAGGGAAAGTCGTCCCAGCCTAGTCGACCTCGCCCTACGGTCCAAACATTGACCACATCCTTGTCTATATTTTATCATCAATTTCACGTGTCTTTTTTTTATGTTTTGAAGATGTCAATTACGCTGGACAACAACGAGCTATTGGAAACAGAAAGGTGAAACGAAGAATGGCTTCAACTTTCAGTGCTGGATGCCCCTGAGCTGCCGGATGGGCGGCTGCGGCTTGTTTCTGTAGTGTAGTGGTCATCACGTTCGCCTCACACGCGAAAGGTCCCCAGTTCGAAACTGGGCAGAAACTGCTTTGTTCTTCATCGGCAGCCTTTTACATGGACAAGAACGGTGCTTTCTTGCTTGCTTTCCCATCTGCAAACCTGCCTTCGAAGTTGCTTGAACAAATCTGCTCGCGTAGTGAAATGTAATGCAATTCCATTTAATGACTGTGCAAAGAATTGTAAAGTTTTTATCCAAACTGGTTCTGATCATATGCAATTCTGTTTGAGAGTGTAGTTACCCCCTTCTGATTCTTCTACGAAAAGCAGTACCGCATTTGCATTCCTTGCGCAGGCGGCTCGGTTCAAAGACAGGGAAGAAGCTGATGCGCTGGTGTCACAGTGCACCACGGATTCCTGAACTTGTCTGTCTGTTAAATGTACCCCAAAGGCGTCTCTGAAAGGCCTCGTTTGGAAGCTGTCTGTCGTTATTCAACGTACGAGAATTGGCACCAGAGGTCCTGAATCATGTTTTGGAGCAGTTCGCACTTGAGTGGCTCTTTCAATCAGCAACAGCAATGAAAGAAATTACACTCTCAGAGGAACCTCTGGACCTGTGCTTTCATGGTGTCGCTAGTATTAAGGTGCGCCCCGAGACCTAAGCCACGTTGGAACTGAAACGGAGGAATCGACAGAGAGGTTACAGAATGACATCGCATCCATTTGGTTTTCTTGAAATCACTGAGGAGCAGGAAAATGTAAACGGCGAAGTCGAGTGGGGAAGTCAGGCAGTTGCAGCTCTGGAGAAACCCCTTCTTTGTGACTCACTCAGCAACCAGACACGTGAAGGTGACTCAGAGGCGTGAGAGCTCTTCACATCGAGAACAAAAAGCAATCAAGGGCAGTTAGCACCTCTTCCGGAGTGGGGGTGGGGTGAGGTAATTACCTTTTGACTTTGTTACTATGTTGAGAAACTGCCTTTTAGATTGAGGTGAACAGAAAATGCATTTCTAATAAGCACCATGGAATTGAGCAAAATTTATTGAGTCGCTTCTCGTCGATTCCCACACAGGTTTCCAACTCAGTTGCTATCCACGTGGCTGATGTCCAGGAGTGAACATCTCTGCAGCAAATTGCACGGTTAGGGTAAAAGGCAAGGAAAGTGGCATCTAGAACTGGCTCCGAGGTCAGAGCATCCTCACAATGCGATCTGTCGTTCTCGAATAGGAATGCGACCTCCGGTTTTAGGGTGGAGTACATTGTTTGGGACTCTTTTTCTGCAAAACAGACACAGTGACTGAAATTACGCTGCACGGTATGATGTGGAACACGGCTTTGTGCATTTTCCCTGTAGTCCGGTGTGCTTCATGTTCCGCGTAAACGTGAAACTTGCCCTGTTTCAAGCAATGGGTGAAATCATTTAGCAAAGCAAGAATCGAAATTGCAGTAATGTCAAGCAGCTCGTGGTTATTTGACCAAATCATAACCGAACATATATTCTCACAGATACATTTGGAGCTGAAAGGAGTCTGAGAAGATAGACTCAGCTTACCATTGATTTTTGTCTGGATTGATGGGCTCTCATTATCTGCTGCGAAATTGATATTGTAGACGGGCACATCCCAGCAGCTGTGCGAGTCGGAGAGGGATCATGGAACCATTTTCATGTGACTTGGCATCTGTTGTTATGCAGGAGAGCACAGTTGGAAACGCAAGAAAATGGTGCGCGCGGCCGGCTGGTAGTGTGGCCGAGCGGTCTAAGGCGCTGGATCCAGGTTCCAGTCTCGAAAGGGGCGTGGGTTCGAATCCCACCACTGCCATTTCTGCAGATCAACTCCAACGCTGCAGCTTTTTTGTTAAAATGCTGTTTCTGTCCCCACTGTATTGATGTTGAAAACAAAAGTAAAATGGCTTTGCTTCCCGGGGAATTAACTGTGGTGTGGGATAGTGCCGAATATTTCAAAGTGTCTCTGTCTGTCATGATCGTGTTCGCCTCCCGCGCAGAAAATCGCAAGCAGCTGTGCTGTTCCAGGCAAGTTGAGCTTGTACTGGAACCGAATGGAGACCGGTATTTCATCGCTGTTGTGAAACAAAGTCCTGGGGTGACTCGACTCGTCGTTATTTGGTTTTTCGGCCAATGGGAAAATCGTTCCAACGAATTTCGATGTGATATGTTGTTGAATTTCTCCCATTTCCTTCGTTTCCGTCCTGGAGACATCGGAAGGGAAAGGTAATCTAATCGAGACTATGATTGGTGAAATTCACTTTTTATGGCCCATTCTTATTAGGTTCTTTCTTTCTCTCTTTTCAGTATTGTCTGGGAAGTGGTGGTTCCCTAAGGCTGCAGTATGTGTGAAAGAGTAGTTTGGAATTGTCCTGTTGTTAGTTGTGAGATTACTTTATAAATCATGCCCTCGGACTGTCTCACATTTAGCATTCATGCACCTCTGTGTCTGAAAATGCATTAGGTATGCCAGCTTTGTTTGTGTTCCGTGTTAAATGCTTTCTGTTTTGCGATTCGCTCAATACTTTACGAGTTAACAGCGTTTCTGAGGAAACTTCCAGCTGCAAAAGTCCTTAACTGAGGATCTGGGAAAATTTCACAGAGTATGGTCAGTCGGAGCAAAAGTAAGGAAGTCGTTCCTTTCTGCAGTGTTTCGCAATACTACCTTTCCCGTGAGCATCGAACACAGTAAAGGATTGTGCCACAGACTGCGACGGCAAGCTCCGCTAAAAAGTAATCCTTTAAAGCAGGTGTAAGCAACACAACGTTTTTGGGGGACACCGCGTGGAAACAGATACTTCGGTGTATCTCGTCCATGCTCAGCACATAGCCAAATATAAACAAGTCCGGTTCCCCAGTATTTGGCCCCAAACCCTCTCAACCCATCCTATCCAGAAACTCATGCAATTTTCTGAGCCTCCTCCGCTTCCTCTGGGAGCTCATTCCATACACGCACAACCTTCTGTGTGGGAAATGTGCCTCAGGTCCTTTGTCAATTTCAGCCCACTCACCTTAAACCTATGCTCTCGAGTTTTCAACTCACCCCAACTTGGGTAAAACACGTAAATACTCAGTTTCCAACCCTTCCATTAGATCATGTCGCAGTCGTTACGCTGCAGGGAAAGTCGTCCCAGCCTAGTCGACCTCGCCCTACGGTCCAAACATTGACCACATCCTTGTCTATATTTTATCATCAATTTCACGTGTCTTTTTTTTATGTTTTGAAGATGTCAATTACGCTGGACAACAACGAGCTATTGGAAACAGAAAGGTGAAACGAAGAATGGCTTCAACTTTCAGTGCTGGATGCCCCTGAGCTGCCGGATGGGCGGCTGCGGCTTGTTTCTGTAGTGTAGTGGTCATCACGTTCGCCTCACACGCGAAAGGTCCCCAGTTCGAAACTGGGCAGAAACTGCTTTGTTCTTCATCGGCAGCCTTTTACATGGACAAGAACGGTGCTTTCTTGCTTGCTTTCCCATCTGCAAACCTGCCTTCGAAGTTGCTTGAACAAATCTGCTCGCGTAGTGAAATGTAATGCAATTCCATTTAATGACTGTGCAAAGAATTGTAAAGTTTTTATCCAAACTGGTTCTGATCATATGCAATTCTGTTTGAGAGTGTAGTTACCCCCTTCTGATTCTTCTACGAAAAGCAGTACCGCATTTGCATTCCTTGCGCAGGCGGCTCGGTTCAAAGACAGGGAAGAAGCTGATGCGCTGGTGTCACAGTGCACCACGGATTCCTGAACTTGTCTGTCTGTTAAATGTACCCCAAAGGCGTCTCTGAAAGGCCTCGTTTGGAAGCTGTCTGTCGTTATTCAACGTACGAGAATTGGCACCAGAGGTCCTGAATCATGTTTTGGAGCAGTTCGCACTTGAGTGGCTCTTTCAATCAGCAACAGCAATGAAAGAAATTACACTCTCAGAGGAACCTCTGGACCTGTGCTTTCATGGTGTCGCTAGTATTAAGGTGCGCCCCGAGACCTAAGCCACGTTGGAACTGAAACGGAGGAATCGACAGAGAGGTTACAGAATGACATCGCATCCATTTGGTTTTCTTGAAATCACTGAGGAGCAGGAAAATGTAAACGGCGAAGTCGAGTGGGGAAGTCAGGCAGTTGCAGCTCTGGAGAAACCCCTTCTTTGTGACTCACTCAGCAACCAGACACGTGAAGGTGACTCAGAGGCGTGAGAGCTCTTCACATCGAGAACAAAAAGCAATCAAGGGCAGTTAGCACCTCTTCCGGAGTGGGGGTGGGGTGAGGTAATTACCTTTTGACTTTGTTACTATGTTGAGAAACTGCCTTTTAGATTGAGGTGAACAGAAAATGCATTTCTAATAAGCACCATGGAATTGAGCAAAATTTATTGAGTCGCTTCTCGTCGATTCCCACACAGGTTTCCAACTCAGTTGCTATCCACGTGGCTGATGTCCAGGAGTGAACATCTCTGCAGCAAATTGCACGGTTAGGGTAAAAGGCAAGGAAAGTGGCATCTAGAACTGGCTCCGAGGTCAGAGCATCCTCACAATGCGATCTGTCGTTCTCGAATAGGAATGCGACCTCCGGTTTTAGGGTGGAGTACATTGTTTGGGACTCTTTTTCTGCAAAACAGACACAGTGACTGAAATTACGCTGCACGGTATGATGTGGAACACGGCTTTGTGCATTTTCCCTGTAGTCCGGTGTGCTTCATGTTCCGCGTAAACGTGAAACTTGCCCTGTTTCAAGCAATGGGTGAAATCATTTAGCAAAGCAAGAATCGAAATTGCAGTAATGTCAAGCAGCTCGTGGTTATTTGACCAAATCATAACCGAACATATATTCTCACAGATACATTTGGAGCTGAAAGGAGTCTGAGAAGATAGACTCAGCTTACCATTGATTTTTGTCTGGATTGATGGGCTCTCATTATCTGCTGCGAAATTGATATTGTAGACGGGCACATCCCAGCAGCTGTGCGAGTCGGAGAGGGATCATGGAACCATTTTCATGTGACTTGGCATCTGTTGTTATGCAGGAGAGCACAGTTGGAAACGCAAGAAAATGGTGCGCGCGGCCGGCTGGTAGTGTGGCCGAGCGGTCTAAGGCGCTGGATCCAGGTTCCAGTCTCGAAAGGGGCGTGGGTTCGAATCCCACCACTGCCATTTCTGCAGATCAACTCCAACGCTGCAGCTTTTTTGTTAAAATGCTGTTTCTGTCCCCACTGTATTGATGTTGAAAACAAAAGTAAAATGGCTTTGCTTCCCGGGGAATTAACTGTGGTGTGGGATAGTGCCGAATATTTCAAAGTGTCTCTGTCTGTCATGATCGTGTTCGCCTCCCGCGCAGAAAATCGCAAGCAGCTGTGCTGTTCCAGGCAAGTTGAGCTTGTACTGGAACCGAATGGAGACCGGTATTTCATCGCTGTTGTGAAACAAAGTCCTGGGGTGACTCGACTCGTCGTTATTTGGTTTTTCGGCCAATGGGAAAATCGTTCCAACGAATTTCGATGTGATATGTTGTTGAATTTCTCCCATTTCCTTCGTTTCCGTCCTGGAGACATCGGAAGGGAAAGGTAATCTAATCGAGACTGTGATTGGTGAAATTCACTTTTTATGGCCCATTCTTATTAGGTTCTTTCTTTCTCTCTTTTCAGTATTGTCTGGGAAGTGGTGGTTCCCTAAGGCTGCAGTATGTGTGAAAGAGTAGTTTGGAATTGTCCTGTTGTTAGTTGTGAGATTACTTTATAAATCATGCCCTCGGACTGTCTCACATTTAGCATTCATGCATCTCTGTGTCTGAAAATGCATTAGGTATGCCAGCTTTGTTTGTGTTCCGTGTTAAATGCTTTCTGTTTTGCGATTCGCTCAATACTTTACGAGTTAACAGCGTTTCTGAGGAAACTTCCAGCTGCAAAAGTCCTTAACTGAGGATCTGGGAAAATTTCACAGAGTATGGTCAGTCGGAGCAAAAGTAAGGAAGTCGTTCCTTTCTGCAGTGTTTCGCAATACTACCTTTCCCGTGAGCATCGAACACAGTAAAGGATTGTGCCACAGACTGCGACGGCAAGCTCCGCTAAAAAGTAATCCTTTAAAGCAGGTGTAAGCAACACAACGTTTTTGGGGGACACCGCGTGGAAACAGATACTTCGGTGTATCTCGTCCATGCTCAGCACATAGCCAAATATAAACAAGTCCGGTTCCCCAGTATTTGGCCCCAAACCCTCTCAACCCATCCTATCCAGAAACTCATGCAATTTTCTGAGCCTCCTCCGCTTCCTCTGGGAGCTCATTCCATACACGCACAACCTTCGGTGTGGGAAATGTGCCTCAGGTCCTTTGTCAATTTCAGCCCACTCACCTTAAACCTATGCTCTCGAGTTTTCAACTCACCTCAACTTGGGTAAAACACGTAAATACTCAGTTTCCAACCCTTCCATTAGATCATGTCGCAGTCGTTACGCTGCAGGGAAAGTCGTCCCAGCCTAGTCGACCTCGCCCTACGGTCCAAACATTGACCACATCCTTGTCTATATTTTATCATCAATTTCACGTGTCTTTTTTTTATGTTTTGAAGATGTCAATTACGCTGGACAACAACGAGCTATTGGAAACAGAAAGGTGAAACGAAGAATGGCTTCAACTTTCAGTGCTGGATGCCCCTGAGCTGCCGGATGGGCGGCTGCGGCTTGTTTCTGTAGTGTAGTGGTCATCACGTTCGCCTCACACGCGAAAGGTCCCCAGTTGGAAACTGGGCAGAAACTGCTTTGTTCTTCATCGGCAGCCTTTTACATGGACAAGAACGGTGCTTTCTTGCTTGCTTTCCCATCTGCAAACCTGCCTTCGAAGTTGCTTGAACAAATCTGCTCGCGTAGTGAAATGTAATGCAATTCCATTTAATGACTGTGCAAAGAATTGTAAAGTTTTTATCCAAACTGGTTCTGATCATATGCAATTCTGTTTGAGAGTGTAGTTACCCCCTTCTGATTCTTCTACGAAAAGCAGTACCGCATTTGCATTCCTTGCGCAGGCGGCTCGGTTCAAAGACAGGGAAGAAGCTGATGCGCTGGTGTCACAGTGCACCACGGATTCCTGAACTTGTCTGTCTGTTAAATGTACCCCAAAGGCGTCTCTGAAAGGCCTCGTTTGGAAGCTGTCTGTCGTTATTCAACGTACGAGAATTGGCACCAGAGGTCCTGAATCATGTTTTGGAGCAGTTCGCACTTGAGTGGCTCTTTCAATCAGCAACAGCAATGAAAGAAATTACACTCTCAGAGGAACCTCTGGACCTGTGCTTTCATGGTGTCGCTAGTATTAAGGTGCGCCCCGAGACCTAAGCCACGTTGGAACTGAAACGGAGGAATCGACAGAGAGGTTACAGAATGACATCGCATCCATTTGGTTTTCTTGAAATCACTGAGGAGCAGGAAAATGTAAACGGCGAAGTCGAGTGGGGAAGTCAGGCAGTTGCAGCTCTGGAGAAACCCCTTCTTTGTGACTCACTCAGCAACCAGACACGTGAAGGTGACTCAGAGGCGTGAGAGCTCTTCACATCGAGAACAAAAAGCAATCAAGGGCAGTTAGCACCTCTTCCGGAGTGGGGGTGGGGTGAGGTAATTACCTTTTGACTTTGTTACTATGTTGAGAAACTGCCTTTTAGATTGAGGTGAACAGAAAATGCATTTCTAATAAGCACCATGGAATTGAGCAAAATTTATTGAGTCGCTTCTCGTCGATTCCCACACAGGTTTCCAACTCAGTTGCTATCCACGTGGCTGATGTCCAGGAGTGAACATCTCTGCAGCAAATTGCACGGTTAGGGTAAAAGGCAAGGAAAGTGGCATCTAGAACTGGCTCCGAGGTCAGAGCATCCTCACAATGCGATCTGTCGTTCTCGAATAGGAATGCGACCTCCGGTTTTAGGGTGGAGTACATTGTTTGGGACTCTTTTTCTGCAAAACAGACACAGTGACTGAAATTACGCTGCACGGTATGATGTGGAACACGGCTTTGTGCATTCTCCCTGTAGTCCGGTGTGCTTCATGTTCCGCGTAAACGTGAAACTTGCCCTGTTTCAAGCAATGGGTGAAATCATTTAGCAAAGCAAGAATCGAAATTGCAGTAATGTCAAGCAGCTCGTGGTTATTTGACCAAATCATAACCGAACATATATTCTCACAGATACATTTGGAGCTGAAAGGAGTCTGAGAAGATAGACTCAGCTTACCATTGATTTTTGTCTGGATTGATGGGCTCTCATTATCTGCTGCGAAATTGATATTGTAGACGGGCACATCCCAGCAGCTGTGCGAGTCGGAGAGGGATCATGGAACCATTTTCATGTGACTTGGCATCTGTTGTTATGCAGGAGAGCACAGTTGGAAACGCAAGAAAATGGTGCGCGCGGCCGGCTGGTAGTGTGGCCGAGCGGTCTAAGGCGCTGGATCCAGGTTCCAGTCTCGAAAGGGGCGTGGGTTCGAATCCCACCACTGCCATTTCTGCAGATCAACTCCAACGCTGCAGCTTTTTTGTTAAAATGCTGTTTCTGTCCCCACTGTATTGATGTTGAAAACAAAAGTAAAATGGCTTTGCTTCCCGGGGAATTAACTGTGGTGTGGGATAGTGCCGAATATTTCAAAGTGTCTCTGTCTGTCATGATCGTGTTCGCCTCCCGCGCAGAAAATCGCAAGCAGCTGTGCTGTTCCAGGCAAGTTGAGCTTGTACTGGAACCGAATGGAGACCGGTATTTCATCGCTGTTGTGAAACAAAGTCCTGGGGTGACTCGACTCGTCGTTATTTGGTTTTTCGGCCAATGGGAAAATCGTTCCAACGAATTTCGATGTGATATGTTGTTGAATTTCTCCCATTTCCTTCGTTTCCGTCCTGGAGACATCGGAAGGGAAAGGTAATCTAATCGAGACTGTGATTGGTGAAATTCACTTTTTATGGCCCATTCTTATTAGGTTCTTTCTTTCTCTCTTTTCAGTATTGTCTGGGAAGTGGTGGTTCCCTAAGGCTGCAGTATGTGTGAAAGAGTAGTTTGGAATTGTCCTGTTGTTAGTTGTGAGATTACTTTATAAATCATGCCCTCGGACTGTCTCACATTTAGCATTCATGCATCTCTGTGTCTGAAAATGCATTAGGTATGCCAGCTTTGTTTGTGTTCCGTGTTAAATGCTTTCTGTTTTGCGATTCGCTCAATACTTTACGAGTTAACAGCGTTTCTGAGGAAACTTCCAGCTGCAAAAGTCCTTAACTGAGGATCTGGGAAAATTTCACAGAGTATGGTCAGTCGGAGCAAAAGTAAGGAAGTCGTTCCTTTCTGCAGTGTTTCGCAATACTACCTTTCCCGTGAGCATCGAACACAGTAAAGGATTGTGCCACAGACTGCGACGGCAAGCTCCGCTAAAAAGTAATCCTTTAAAGCAGGTGTAAGCAACACAACGTTTTTGGGGGACACCGCGTGGAAACAGATACTTCGGTGTATCTCGTCCATGCTCAGCACATAGCCAAATATAAACAAGTCCGGTTCCCCAGTATTTGGCCCCAAACCCTCTCAACCCATCCTATCCAGAAACTCATGCAATTTTCTGAGCCTCCTCCGCTTCCTCTGGGAGCTCATTCCATACACGCACAACCTTCGGTGTGGGAAATGTGCCTCAGGTCCTTTGTCAATTTCAGCCCACTCACCTTAAACCTATGCTCTCGAGTTTTCAACTCACCCCAACTTGGGTAAAACACGTAAATACTCAGTTTCCAACCCTTCCATTAGATCATGTCGCAGTCGTTACGCTGCAGGGAAAGTCGTCCCAGCCTAGTCGACCTCGCCCTACGGTCCAAACATTGACCACATCCTTGTCTATATTTTATCATCAATTTCACGTGTCTTTTTTTTATGTTTTGAAGATGTCAATTACGCTGGACAACAACGAGCTATTGGAAACAGAAAGGTGAAACGAAGAATGGCTTCAACTTTCAGTGCTGGATGCCCCTGAGCTGCCGGATGGGCGGCTGCGGCTTGTTTCTGTAGTGTAGTGGTCATCACGTTCGCCTCACACGCGAAAGGTCCCCAGTTGGAAACTGGGCAGAAACTGCTTTGTTCTTCATCGGCAGCCTTTTACATGGACAAGAACGGTGCTTTCTTGCTTGCTTTCCCATCTGCAAACCTGCCTTCGAAGTTGCTTGAACAAATCTGCTCGCGTAGTGAAATGTAATGCAATTCCATTTAATGACTGTGCAAAGAATTGTAAAGTTTTTATCCAAACTGGTTCTGATCATATGCAATTCTGTTTGAGAGTGTAGTTACCCCCTTCTGATTCTTCTACGAAAAGCAGTACCGCATTTGCATTCCTTGCGCAGGCGGCTCGGTTCAAAGACAGGGAAGAAGCTGATGCGCTGGTGTCACAGTGCACCACGGATTCCTGAACTTGTCTGTCTGTTAAATGTACCCCAAAGGCGTCTCTGAAAGGCCTCGTTTGGAAGCTGTCTGTCGTTATTCAACGTACGAGAATTGGCACCAGAGGTCCTGAATCATGTTTTGGAGCAGTTCGCACTTGAGTGGCTCTTTCAATCAGCAACAGCAATGAAAGAAATTACACTCTCAGAGGAACCTCTGGACCTGTGCTTTCATGGTGTCGCTAGTATTAAGGTGCGCCCCGAGACCTAAGCCACGTTGGAACTGAAACGGAGGAATCGACAGAGAGGTTACAGAATGACATCGCATCCATTTGGTTTTCTTGAAATCACTGAGGAGCAGGAAAATGTAAACGGCGAAGTCGAGTGGGGAAGTCAGGCAGTTGCAGCTCTGGAGAAACCCCTTCTTTGTGACTCACTCAGCAACCAGACACGTGAAGGTGACTCAGAGGCGTGAGAGCTCTTCACATCGAGAACAAAAAGCAATCAAGGGCAGTTAGCACCTCTTCCGGAGTGGGGGTGGGGTGAGGTAATTACCTTTTGACTTTGTTACTATGTTGAGAAACTGCCTTTTAGATTGAGGTGAACAGAAAATGCATTTCTAATAAGCACCATGGAATTGAGCAAAATTTATTGAGTCGCTTCTCGTCGATTCCCACACAGGTTTCCAACTCAGTTGCTATCCACGTGGCTGATGTCCAGGAGTGAACATCTCTGCAGCAAATTGCACGGTTAGGGTAAAAGGCAAGGAAAGTGGCATCTCGAACTGGCTCCGAGGTCAGAGCGTCCTCACAATGCGATCTGTCGTTCTCGAATAGGAATGCGACCTCCGGTTTTAGGGTGGAGTACATTGTTTGGGACTCTTTTTCTGCAAAACAGACACAGTGACTGAAATTACGCTGCACGGTATGATGTGGAACACGGCTTTGTGCATTTTCCCTGTAGTCCGGTGTGCTTCATGTTCCGCGTAAACGTGAAACTTGCCCTGTTTCAAGCAATGGGTGAAATCATTTAGCAAAGCAAGAATCGAAATTGCAGTAATGTCAAGCAGCTCGTGGTTATTTGACCAAATCATAACCGAACATATATTCTCACAGATACATTTGGAGCTGAAAGGAGTCTGAGAAGATAGACTCAGCTTACCATTGATTTTTGTCTGGATTGATGGGCTCTCATTATCTGCTGCGAAATTGATATTGTAGACGGGCACATCCCAGCAGCTGTGCGAGTCGGAGAGGGATCATGGAACCATTTTCATGTGACTTGGCATCTGTTGTTATGCAGGAGAGCACAGTTGGAAACGCAAGAAAATGGTGCGCGCGGCCGGCTGGTAGTGTGGCCGAGCGGTCTAAGGCGCTGGATCCAGGTTCCAGTCTCGAAAGGGGCGTGGGTTCGAATCCCACCACTGCCATTTCTGCAGATCAACTCCAACGCTGCAGCTTTTTTGTTAAAATGCTGTTTCTGTCCCCACTGTATTGATGTTGAAAACAAAAGTAAAATGGCTTTGCTTCCCGGGGAATTAACTGTGGTGTGGGATAGTGCCGAATATTTCAAAGTGTCTCTGTCTGTCATGATCGTGTTCGCCTCCCGCGCAGAAAATCGCAAGCAGCTGTGCTGTTCCAGGCAAGTTGAGCTTGTACTGGAACCGAATGGAGACCGGTATTTCATCGCTGTTGTGAAACAAAGTCCTGGGGTGACTCGACTCGTCGTTATTTGGTTTTTCGGCCAATGGGAAAATCGTTCCAACGAATTTCGATGTGATATGTTGTTGAATTTCTCCCATTTCCTTCGTTTCCGTCCTGGAGACATCGGAAGGGAAAGGTAATCTAATCGAGACTGTGATTGGTGAAATTCACTTTTTATGGCCCATTCTTATTAGGTTCTTTCTTTCTCTCTTTTCAGTATTGTCTGGGAAGTGGTGGTTCCCTAAGGCTGCAGTATGTGTGAAAGAGTAGTTTGGAATTGTCCTGTTGTTAGTTGTGAGATTACTTTATAAATCATGCCCTCGGACTGTCTCACATTTAGCATTCATGCATCTCTGTGTCTGAAAATGCATTAGGTATGCCAGCTTTGTTTGTGTTCCGTGTTAAATGCTTTCTGTTTTGCGATTCGCTCAATACTTTACGAGTTAACAGCGTTTCTGAGGAAACTTCCAGCTGCAAAAGTCCTTAACTGAGGATCTGGGAAAATTTCACAGAGTATGGTCAGTCGGAGCAAAAGTAAGGAAGTCGTTCCTTTCTGCAGTGTTTCGCAATACGACCTTTCCCGTGAGCATCGAACACAGTAAAGGATTGTGCCACAGACTGCGACGGCAAGCTCCGCTAAAAAGTAATCCTTTAAAGCAGGTGTAAGCAACACAACGTTTTTGGGGGACACCGCGTGGAAACAGATACTTCGGTGTATCTCGTCCATGCTCAGCACATAGCCAAATATAAACAAGTCCGGTTCCCCAGTATTTGGCCCCAAACCCTCTCAACCCATCCTATCCAGAAACTCATGCAATTTTCTGAGCCTCCTCCGCTTCCTCTGGGAGCTCATTCCATACACGCACAACCTTCGGTGTGGGAAATGTGCCTCAGGTCCTTTGTCAATTTCAGCCCACTCACCTTAAACCTATGCTCTCGAGTTTTCAACTCACCCCAACTTGGGTAAAACACGTAAATACTCAGTTTCCAACCCTTCCATTAGATCATGTCGCAGTCGTTACGCTGCAGGGAAAGTCGTCCCAGCCTAGTCGACCTCGCCCTACGGTCCAAACATTGACCACATCCTTGTCTATATTTTATCATCAATTTCACGTGTCTTTTTTTTATGTTTTGAAGATGTCAATTACGCTGGACAACAACGAGCTATTGGAAACAGAAAGGTGAAACGAAGAATGGCTTCAACTTTCAGTGCTGGATGCCCCTGAGCTGCCGGATGGGCGGCTGCGGCTTGTTTCTGTAGTGTAGTGGTCATCACGTTCGCCTCACACGCGAAAGGTCCCCAGTTCGAAACTGGGCAGAAACTGCTTTGTTCTTCATCGGCAGCCTTTTACATGGACAAGAACGGTGCTTTCTTGCTTGCTTTCCCATCTGCAAACCTGCCTTCGAAGTTGCTTGAACAAATCTGCTCGCGTAGTGAAATGTAATGCAATTCCATTTAATGACTGTGCAAAGAATTGTAAAGTTTTTATCCAAACTGGTTCTGATCATATGCAATTCTGTTTGAGAGTGTAGTTACCCCCTTCTGATTCTTCTACGAAAAGCAGTACCGCATTTGCATTCCTTGCGCAGGCGGCTCGGTTCAAAGACAGGGAAGAAGCTGATGCGCTGGTGTCACAGTGCACCACGGATTCCTGAACTTGTCTGTCTGTTAAATGTACCCCAAAGGCGTCTCTGAAAGGCCTCGTTTGGAAGCTGTCTGTCGTTATTCAACGTACGAGAATTGGCACCAGAGGTCCTGAATCATGTTTTGGAGCAGTTCGCACTTGAGTGGCTCTTTCAATCAGCAACAGCAATGAAAGAAATTACACTCTCAGAGGAACCTCTGGACCTGTGCTTTCATGGTGTCGCTAGTATTAAGGTGCGCCCCGAGACCTAAGCCACGTTGGAACTGAAACGGAGGAATCGACAGAGAGGTTACAGAATGACATCGCATCCATTTGGTTTTCTTGAAATCACTGAGGAGCAGGAAAATGTAAACGGCGAAGTCGAGTGGGGAAGTCAGGCAGTTGCAGCTCTGGAGAAACCCCTTCTTTGTGACTCACTCAGCAACCAGACACGTGAAGGTGACTCAGAGGCGTGAGAGCTCTTCACATCGAGAACAAAAAGCAATCAAGGGCAGTTAGCACCTCTTCCGGAGTGGGGGTGGGGTGAGGTAATTACCTTTTGACTTTGTTACTATGTTGAGAAACTGCCTTTTAGATTGAGGTGAACAGAAAATGCATTTCTAATAAGCACCATGGAATTGAGCAAAATTTATTGAGTCGCTTCTCGTCGATTCCCACACAGGTTTCCAACTCAGTTGCTATCCACGTGGCTGATGTCCAGGAGTGAACATCTCTGCAGCAAATTGCACGGTTAGGGTAAAAGGCAAGGAAAGTGGCATCTAGAACTGGCTCCGAGGTCAGAGCATCCTCACAATGCGATCTGTCGTTCTCGAATAGGAATGCGACCTCCGGTTTTAGGGTGGAGTACATTGTTTGGGACTCTTTTTCTGCAAAACAGACACAGTGACTGAAATTACGCTGCACGGTATGATGTGGAACACGGCTTTGTGCATTTTCCCTGTAGTCCGGTGTGCTTCATGTTCCGCGTAAACGTGAAACTTGCCCTGTTTCAAGCAATGGGTGAAATCATTTAGCAAAGCAAGAATCGAAATTGCAGTAATGTCAAGCAGCTCGTGGTTATTTGACCAAATCATAACCGAACATATATTCTCACAGATACATTTGGAGCTGAAAGGAGTCTGAGAAGATAGACTCAGCTTACCATTGATTTTTGTCTGGATTGATGGGCTCTCATTATCTGCTGCGAAATTGATATTGTAGACGGGCACATCCCAGCAGCTGTGCGAGTCGGAGAGGGATCATGGAACCATTTTCATGTGACTTGGCATCTGTTGTTATGCAGGAGAGCACAGTTGGAAACGCAAGAAAATGGTGCGCGCGGCCGGCTGGTAGTGTGGCCGAGCGGTCTAAGGCGCTGGATCCAGGTTCCAGTCTCGAAAGGGGCGTGGGTTCGAATCCCACCACTGCCATTTCTGCAGATCAACTCCAACGCTGCAGCTTTTTTGTTAAAATGCTGTTTCTGTCCCCACTGTATTGATGTTGAAAACAAAAGTAAAATGGCTTTGCTTCCCGGGGAATTAACTGTGGTGTGGGATAGTGCCGAATATTTCAAAGTGTCTCTGTCTGTCATGATCGTGTTCGCCTCCCGCGCAGAAAATCGCAAGCAGCTGTGCTGTTCCAGGCAAGTTGAGCTTGTACTGGAACCGAATGGAGACCGGTATTTCATCGCTGTTGTGAAACAAAGTCCTGGGGTGACTCGACTCGTCGTTATTTGGTTTTTCGGCCAATGGGAAAATCGTTCCAACGAATTTCGATGTGATATGTTGTTGAATTTCTCCCATTTCCTTCGTTTCCGTCCTGGAGACATCGGAAGGGAAAGGTAATCTAATCGAGACTGTGATTGGTGAAATTCACTTTTTATGGCCCATTCTTATTAGGTTCTTTCTTTCTCTCTTTTCAGTATTGTCTGGGAAGTGGTGGTTCCCTAAGGCTGCAGTATGTGTGAAAGAGTAGTTTGGAATTGTCCTGTTGTTAGTTGTGAGATTACTTTATAAATCATGCCCTCGGACTGTCTCACATTTAGCATTCATGCATCTCTGTGTCTGAAAATGCATTAGGTATGCCAGCTTTGTTTGTGTTCCGTGTTAAATGCTTTCTGTTTTGCGATTCGCTCAATACTTTACGAGTTAACAGCGTTTCTGAGGAAACTTCCAGCTGCAAAAGTCCTTAACTGAGGATCTGGGAAAATTTCACAGAGTATGGTCAGTCGGAGCAAAAGTAAGGAAGTCGTTCCTTTCTGCAGTGTTTCGCAATACGACCTTTCCCGTGAGCATCGAACACAGTAAAGGATTGTGCCACAGACTGCGACGGCAAGCTCCGCTAAAAAGTAATCCTTTAAAGCAGGTGTAAGCAACACAACGTTTTTGGGGGACACCGCGTGGAAACAGATACTTCGGTGTATCTCGTCCATGCTCAGCACATAGCCAAATATAAACAAGTCCGGTTCCCCAGTATTTGGCCCCAAACCCTCTCAACCCATCCTATCCAGAAACTCATGCAATTTTCTGAGCCTCCTCCGCTTCCTCTGGGAGCTCATTCCATACACGCACAACCTTCGGTGTGGGAAATGTGCCTCAGGTCCTTTGTCAATTTCAGCCCACTCACCTTAAACCTATGCTCTCGAGTTTTCAACTCACCCCAACTTGGGTAAAACACGTAAATACTCAGTTTCCAACCCTTCCATTAGATCATGTCGCAGTCGTTACGCTGCAGGGAAAGTCGTCCCAGCCTAGTCGACCTCGCCCTACGGTCCAAACATTGACCACATCCTTGTCTATATTTTATCATCAATTTCACGTGTCTTTTTTTTATGTTTTGAAGATGTCAATTACGCTGGACAACAACGAGCTATTGGAAACAGAAAGGTGAAACGAAGAATGGCTTCAACTTTCAGTGCTGGATGCCCCTGAGCTGCCGGATGGGCGGCTGCGGCTTGTTTCTGTAGTGTAGTGGTCATCACGTTCGCCTCACACGCGAAAGGTCCCCAGTTCGAAACTGGGCAGAAACTGCTTTGTTCTTCATCGGCAGCCTTTTACATGGACAAGAACGGTGCTTTCTTGCTTGCTTTCCCATCTGCAAACCTGCCTTCGAAGTTGCTTGAACAAATCTGCTCGCGTAGTGAAATGTAATGCAATTCCATTTAATGACTGTGCAAAGAATTGTAAAGTTTTTATCCAAACTGGTTCTGATCATATGCAATTCTGTTTGAGAGTGTAGTTACCCCCTTCTGATTCTTCTACGAAAAGCAGTACCGCATTTGCATTCCTTGCGCAGGCGGCTCGGTTCAAAGACAGGGAAGAAGCTGATGCGCTGGTGTCACAGTGCACCACGGATTCCTGAACTTGTCTGTCTGTTAAATGTACCCCAAAGGCGTCTCTGAAAGGCCTCGTTTGGAAGCTGTCTGTCGTTATTCAACGTACGAGAATTGGCACCAGAGGTCCTGAATCATGTTTTGGAGCAGTTCGCACTTGAGTGGCTCTTTCAATCAGCAACAGCAATGAAAGAAATTACACTCTCAGAGGAACCTCTGGACCTGTGCTTTCATGGTGTCGCTAG
The DNA here is from genome assembly GCF_047496795.1 of Chiloscyllium punctatum. NCBI lineage: Eukaryota > Metazoa > Chordata > Chondrichthyes > Orectolobiformes > Hemiscylliidae > Chiloscyllium > Chiloscyllium punctatum. Next base: position 90,814,267 of record NC_092754.1, read on the forward strand.
TATTAAGGTGCGCCCCGAGACCTAAGCCACGTTGGAACTGAAACGGAGGAATCGACAGAGAGGTTACAGAATGACATCGCATCCATTTGGTTTTCTTGAAATCACTGAGGAGCAGGAAAATGTAAACGGCGAAGTCGAGTGGGGAAGTCAGGCAGTTGCAGCTCTGGAGAAACCCCTTCTTTGTGACTCACTCAGCAACCAGACACGTGAAGGTGACTCAGAGGCGTGAGAGCTCTTCACATCGAGAACAAAAAGCAATCAAGGGCAGTTAGCACCTCTTCCGGAGTGGGGGTGGGGTGAGGTAATTACCTTTTGACTTTGTTAAATGTTGAGAAACTGCCTTTTAGATTGAGGTGAACAGAAAATGCATTTCTAATAAGCACCATGGAATTGAGCAAAATTTATTGAGTCGCTTCTCGTCGATTCCCACACAGGTTTCCAACTCAGTTGCTATCCATGTGGCTGATGTCCAGGAGTGAACATCTCTGCAGCAAATTGCACGGTTAGGGTAAAAGGCAAGGAAAGTGGCATCTAGAACTGGCTCCGAGGTCAGAGCATCCTCACAATGCGATCTGTCGTTCTCGAATAGGAATGCGACCTCCGGTTTTAGGGTGGAGTACATTGTTTGGGACTCTTTTTCTGCAAAACAGACACAGTGACTGAAATTACGCTGCACGGTATGATGTGGAACACGGCTTTGTGCATTTTCCCTGTAGTCCGGTGTGCTTCATGTTCCGCGTAAACGTGAAACTTGCCCTGTTTCAAGCAATGGGTGAAATCATTTAGCAAAGCAAGAATCGAAATTGCAGTAATGTCAAGCAGCTCGTGGTTATTTGACCAAATCATAACCGAACATATATTCTCACAGATACATTTGGAGCTGAAAGGAGTCTGAGAAGATAGACTCAGCTTACCATTGATTTTTGTCTGGATTGATGGGCTCTCATTATCTGCTGCGAAATTGATATTGTAGACGGGCACATCCCAGCAGCTGTGCGAGTCGGAGAGGGATCATGGAACCATTTTCATGTGACTTGGCATCTGTTGTTATGCAGGAGAGCACAGTTGGAAACGCAAGAAAATGGTGCGCGCGGCCGGCTGGTAGTGTGGCCGAGCGGTCTAAGGCGCTGGATCCAGGTTCCAGTCTCGAAAGGGGCGTGGGTTCGAATCCCACCACTGCCATTTCTGCAGATCAACTCCAACGCTGCAGCTTTTTTGTTAAAATGCTGTTTCTGTCCCCACTGTATTGATGTTGAAAACAAAAGTAAAATGGCTTTGCTTCCCGGGGAATTAACTGTGGTGTGGGATAGTGCCGAATATTTCAAAGTGTCTCTGTCTGTCATGATCGTGTTCGCCTCCCGCGCAGAAAATCGCAAGCAGCTGTGCTGTTCCAGGCAAGTTGAGCTTGTACTGGAACCGAATGGAGACCGGTATTTCATCGCTGTTGTGAAACAAAGTCCTGGGGTGACTCGACTCGTCGTTATTTGGTTTTTCGGCCAATGGGAAAATCGTTCCAACGAATTTCGATGTGATATGTTGTTGAATTTCTCCCATTTCCTTCGTTTCCGTCCTGGAGACATCGGAAGGGAAAGGTAATCTAATCGAGACTGTGATTGGTGAAATTCACTTTTTATGGCCCATTCTTATTAGGTTCTTTCTTTCTCTCTTTTCAGTATTGTCTGGGAAGTGGTGGTTCCCTAAGGCTGCAGTATGTGTGAAAGAGTAGTTTGGAATTGTCCTGTTGTTAGTTGTGAGATTACTTTATAAATCATGCCCTCGGACTGTCTCACATTTAGCATTCATGCATCTCTGTGTCTGAAAATGCATTAGGTATGCCAGCTTTGTTTGTGTTCCGTGTTAAATGCTTTCTGTTTTGCGATTCGCTCAATACTTTACGAGTTAACAGCGTTTCTGAGGAAACTTCCAGCTGCAAAAGTCCTTAACTGAGGATCTGGGAAAATTTCACAGAGAATGGTCAGTCGGAGCAAAAGTAAGGAAGTCGTTCCTTTCTGCAGTGTTTCGCAATACGACCTTTCCCGTGAGCATCGAACACAGTAAAGGATTGTGCCACAGACTGCGACGGCAAGCTCCGCTAAAAAGTAATCCTTTAAAGCAGGTGTAAGCAACACAACGTTTTTGGGGGACACCGCGTGGAAACAGATACTTCGGTGTATCTCGTCCATGCTCAGCACATAGCCAAATATAAACAAGTCCGGTTCCCCAGTATTTGGCCCCAAACCCTCTCAACCCATCCTATCCAGAAACTCATGCAATTTTCTGAGCCTCCTCCGCTTCCTCTGGGAGCTCATTCCATACACGCACAACCTTCGGTGTGGGAAATGTGCCTCAGGTCCTTTGTCAATTTCAGCCCACTCACCTTAAACCTATGCTCTCGAGTTTTCAACTCACCCCAACTTGGGTAAAACACGTAAATACTCAGTTTCCAACCCTTCCATTAGATCATGTCGCAGTCGTTACGCTGCAGGGAAAGTCGTCCCAGCCTAGTCGACCTCGCCCTACGGTCCAAACATTGACCACATCCTTGTCTATATTTTATCATCAATTTCACGTGTCTTTTTTTTATGTTTTGAAGATGTCAATTACGCTGGACAACAACGAGCTATTGGAAACAGAAAGGTGAAACGAAGAATGGCTTCAACTTTCAGTGCTGGATGCCCCTGAGCTGCCGGATGGGCGGCTGCGGCTTGTTTCTGTAGTGTAGTGGTCATCACGTTCGCCTCACACGCGAAAGGTCCCCAGTTCGAAACTGGGCAGAAACTGCTTTGTTCTTCATCGGCAGCCTTTTACATGGACAAGAACGGTGCTTTCTTGCTTGCTTTCCCATCTGCAAACCTGCCTTCGAAGTTGCTTGAACAAATCTGCTCGCGTAGTGAAATGTAATGCAATTCCATTTAATGACTGTGCAAAGAATTGTAAAGTTTTTATCCAAACTGGTTCTGATCATATGCAATTCTGTTTGAGAGTGTAGTTACCCCCTTCTGATTCTTCTACGAAAAGCAGTACCGCATTTGCATTCCTTGCGCAGGCGGCTCGGTTCAAAGACAGGGAAGAAGCTGATGCGCTGGTGTCACAGTGCACCACGGATTCCTGAACTTGTCTGTCTGTTAAATGTACCCCAAAGGCGTCTCTGAAAGGCCTCGTTTGGAAGCTGTCTGTCGTTATTCAACGTACGAGAATTGGCACCAGAGGTCCTGAATCATGTTTTGGAGCAGTTCGCACTTGAGTGGCTCTTTCAATCAGCAACAGCAATGAAAGAAATTACACTCTCAGAGGAACCTCTGGACCTGTGCTTTCATGGTGTCGCTAGTATTAAGGTGCGCCCCGAGACCTAAGCCACGTTGGAACTGAAACGGAGGAATCGACAGAGAGGTTACAGAATGACATCGCATCCATTTGGTTTTCTTGAAATCACTGAGGAGCAGGAAAATGTAAACGGCGAAGTCGAGTGGGGAAGTCAGGCAGTTGCAGCTCTGGAGAAACCCCTTCTTTGTGACTCACTCAGCAACCAGACACGTGAAGGTGACTCAGAGGCGTGAGAGCTCTTCACATCGAGAACAAAAAGCAATCAAGGGCAGTTAGCACCTCTTCCGGAGTGGGGGTGGGGTGAGGTAATTACCTTTTGACTTTGTTAAATGTTGAGAAACTGCCTTTTAGATTGAGGTGAACAGAAAATGCATTTCTAATAAGCACCATGGAATTGAGCAAAATTTATTGAGTCGCTTCTCGTCGATTCCCACACAGGTTTCCAACTCAGTTGCTATCCATGTGGCTGATGTCCAGGAGTGAACATCTCTGCAGCAAATTGCACGGTTAGGGTAAAAGGCAAGGAAAGTGGCATCTAGAACTGGCTCCGAGGTCAGAGCATCCTCACAATGCGATCTGTCGTTCTCGAATAGGAATGCGACCTCCGGTTTTAGGGTGGAGTACATTGTTTGGGACTCTTTTTCTGCAAAACAGACACAGTGACTGAAATTACGCTGCACGGTATGATGTGGAACACGGCTTTGTGCATTTTCCCTGTAGTCCGGTGTGCTTCATGTTCCGCGTAAACGTGAAACTTGCCCTGTTTCAAGCAATGGGTGAAATCATTTAGCAAAGCAAGAATCGAAATTGCAGTAATGTCAAGCAGCTCGTGGTTATTTGACCAAATCATAACCGAACATATATTCTCACAGATACATTTGGAGCTGAAAGGAGTCTGAGAAGATAGACTCAGCTTACCATTGATTTTTGTCTGGATTGATGGGCTCTCATTATCTGCTGCGAAATTGATATTGTAGACGGGCACATCCCAGCAGCTGTGCGAGTCGGAGAGGGATCATGGAAACATTTCATGTGACTTGGCATCTGTTGTTATGCAGGAGAGCACAGTTGGAAACGCAAGAAAATGGTGCGCGCGGCCGGCTGGTAGTGTGGCCGAGCGGTCGAAGGCGCTGGATCCAGGTTCCAGTCTCGAAAGGGGCGTGGGTTCGAATCCCACCACTGCCATTTCTGCAGATCAACTCCAACGCTGCAGCTTTTTTGTTAAAATGCTGTTTCTGTCCCCACTGTATTGATGTTGAAAACAAAAGTAAAATGGCTTTGCTTCCCGGGGAATTAACTGTGGTGTGGGATAGTGCCGAATATTTCAAAGTGTCTCTGTCTGTCATGATCGTGTTCGCCTCCCGCGCAGAAAATCGCAAGCAGCTGTGCTGTTCCAGGCAAGTTGAGCTTGTACTGGAACCGAATGGAGACCGGTATTTCATCGCTGTTGTGAAACAAAGTCCTGGGGTGACTCGACTCGTCGTTATTTGGTTTTTCGGCCAATGGGAAAATCGTTCCAACGAATTTCGATGTGATATGTTGTTGAATTTCTCCCATTTCCTTCGTTTCCGTCCTGGAGACATCGGAAGGGAAAGGTAATCTAATCGAGACTGTGATTGGTGAAATTCACTTTTTATGGCCCATTCTTATTAGGTTCTTTCTTTCTCTCTTTTCAGTATTGTCTGGGAAGTGGTGGTTCCCTAAGGCTGCAGTATGTGTGAAAGAGTAGTTTGGAATTGTCCTGTTGTTAGTTGTGAGATTACTTTATAAATCATGCCCTCGGACTGTCTCACATTTAGCATTCATGCATCTCTGTGTCTGAAAATGCATTAGGTATGCCAGCTTTGTTTGTGTTCCGTGTTAAATGCTTTCTGTTTTGCGATTCGCTCAATACTTTACGAGTTAACAGCGTTTCTGAGGAAACTTCCAGCTGCAAAAGTCCTTAACTGAGGATCTGGGAAAATTTCACAGAGTATGGTCAGTCGGAGCAAAAGTAAGGAAGTCGTTCCTTTCTGCAGTGTTTCGCAATACTACCTTTCCCGTGAGCATCGAACACAGTAAAGGATTGTGCCACAGACTGCGACGGCAAGCTCCGCTAAAAAGTAATCCTTTAAAGCAGGTGTAAGCAACACAACGTTTTTGGGGGACACCGCGTGGAAACAGATACTTCGGTGTATCTCGTCCATGCTCAGCACATAGCCAAATATAAACAAGTCCGGTTCCCCAGTATTTGGCCCCAAACCCTCTCAACCCATCCTATCCAGAAACTCATGCAATTTTCTGAGCCTCCTCCGCTTCCTCTGGGAGCTCATTCCATACACGCACAACCTTCGGTGTGGGAAATGTGCCTCAGGTCCTTTGTCAATTTCAGCCCACTCACCTTAAACCTATGCTCTCGAGTTTTCAACTCACCCCAACTTGGGTAAAACACGTAAATACTCAGTTTCCAACCCTTCCATTAGATCATGTCGCAGTCGTTACGCTGCAGGGAAAGTCGTCCCAGCCTAGTCGACCTCGCCCTACGGTCCAAACATTGACCACATCCTTGTCTATATTTTATCATCAATTTCACGTGTCTTTTTTTTATGTTTTGAAGATGTCAATTACGCTGGACAACAACGAGCTATTGGAAACAGAAAGGTGAAACGAAGAATGGCTTCAACTTTCAGTGCTGGATGCCCCTGAGCTGCCGGATGGGCGGCTGCGGCTTGTTTCTGTAGTGTAGTGGTCATCACGTTCGCCTCACACGCGAAAGGTCCCCAGTTGGAAACTGGGCAGAAACTGCTTTGATCTTCATCGGCAGCCTTTTACATGGACAAGAACGGTGCTTTCTTGCTTGCTTTCCCATCTGCAAACCTGCCTTCGAAGTTGCTTGAACAAATCTGCTCGCGTAGTGAAATGTAATGCAATTCCATTTAATGACTGTGCAAAGAATTGTAAAGTTTTTATCCAAACTGGTTCTGATCATATGCAATTCTGTTTGAGAGTGTAGTTACCCCCTTCTGATTCTTCTACGAAAAGCAGTACCGCATTTGCATTCCTTGCGCAGGCGGCTCGGTTCAAAGACAGGGAAGAAGCTGATGCGCTGGTGTCACAGTGCACCACGGATTCCTGAACTTGTCTGTCTGTTAAATGTACCCCAAAGGCGTCTCTGAAAGGCCTCGTTTGGAAGCTGTCTGTCGTTATTCAACGTACGAGAATTGGCACCAGAGGTCCTGAATCATGTTTTGGAGCAGTTCGCACTTGAGTGGCTCTTTCAATCAGCAACAGCAATGAAAGAAATTACACTCTCAGAGGAACCTCTGGACCTGTGCTTTCATGGTGTCGCTAGTATTAAGGTGCGCCCCGAGACCTAAGCCACGTTGGAACTGAAACGGAGGAATCGACAGAGAGGTTACAGAATGACATCGCATCCATTTGGTTTTCTTGAAATCACTGAGGAGCAGGAAAATGTAAACGGCGAAGTCGAGTGGGGAAGTCAGGCAGTTGCAGCTCTGGAGAAACTCCTTCTTTGTGACTCACTCAGCAACCAGACACGTGAAGGTGACTCAGAGGCGTGAGAGCTCTTCACATCGAGAACAAAAAGCAATCAAGGGCAGTTAGCACCTCTTCCGGAGTGGGGGTGGGGTGAGGTAATTACCTTTTGACTTTGTTACTATGTTGAGAAACTGCCTTTTAGATTGAGGTGAACAGAAAATGCATTTCTAATAAGCACCATGGAATTGAGCAAAATTTATTGAGTCGCTTCTCGTCGATTCCCACACAGGTTTCCAACTCAGTTGCTATCCATGTGGCTGATGTCCAGGAGTGAACATCTCTGCAGCAAATTGCACGGTTAGGGTAAAAGGCAAGGAAAGTGGCATCTAGAACTGGCTCCGAGGTCAGAGCATCCTCACAATGCGATCTGTCGTTCTCGAATAGGAATGCGACCTCCGGTTTTAGGGTGGAGTACATTGTTTGGGACTCTTTTTCTGCAAAACAGACACAGTGACTGAAATTACGCTGCACGGTATGATGTGGAACACGGCTTTGTGCATTTTCCCTGTAGTCCGGTGTGCTTCATGTTCCGCGTAAACGTGAAACTTGCCCTGTTTCAAGCAATGGGTGAAATCATTTAGCAAAGCAAGAATCGAAATTGCAGTAATGTCAAGCAGCTCGTGGTTATTTGACCAAATCATAACCGAACATATATTCTCAAAGATACATTTGGAGCTGAAAGGAGTCTGAGAAGATAGACTCAGCTTACCATTGATTTTTGTCTGGATTGATGGGCTCTCATTATCTGCTGCGAAATTGATATTGTAGACGGGCACATCCCAGCAGCTGTGCGAGTCGGAGAGGGATCATGGAACCATTTTCATGTGACTTGGCATCTGTTGTTATGCAGGAGAGCACAGTTGGAAACGCAAGAAAATGGCGCGCGCGGCCGGCTGGTAGTGTGGCCGAGCGGTCTAAGGCGCTGGATCCAGGTTGCAGTCTCGAAAGGGGCGTGGGTTCGAATCCCACCACTGCCATTTCTGCAGATCAACTCCAACGCTGCAGCTTTTTTGTTAAAATGCTGTTTCTGTCCCCACTGTATTGATGTTGAAAACAAAAGTAAAATGGCTTTGCTTCCCGGGGAATTAACTGTGGTGTGGGATAGTGCCGAATATTTCAAAGTGTCTCTGTCTGTCATGATCGTGTTCGCCTCCCGCGCAGAAAATCGCAAGCAGCTGTGCTGTTCCAGGCAAGTTGAGCTTGTACTGGAACCGAATGGAGACCGGTATTTCATCGCTGTTGTGAAACAAAGTCCTGGGGTGACTCGACTCGTCGTTATTTGGTTTTTCGGCCAATGGGAAAATCGTTCCAACGAATTTCGATGTGATATGTTGTTGAATTTCTCCCATTTCCTTCGTTTCCGTCCTGGAGACATCGGAAGGGAAAGGTAATCTAATCGAGACTGTGATTGGTGAAATTCACTTTTTATGGCCCATTCTTATTAGGTTCTTTCTTTCTCTCTTTTCAGTATTGTCTGGGAAGTGGTGGTTCCCTAAGGCTGCAGTATGTGTGAAAGAGTAGTTTGGAATTGTCCTGTTGTTAGTTGTGAGATTACTTTATAAATCATGCCCTCGGACTGTCTCACATTTAGCATTCATGCATCTCTGTGTCTGAAAATGCATTAGGTATGCCAGCTTTGTTTGTGTTCCGTGTTAAATGCTTTCTGTTTTGCGATTCGCTCAATACTTTACGAGTTAACAGCGTTTCTGAGGAAACTTCCAGCTGCAAAAGTCCTTAACTGAGGATCTGGGAAAATTTCACAGAGTATGGTCAGTCGGAGCAAAAGTAAGGAAGTCGTTCCTTTCTGCAGTGTTTCGCAATACTACCTTTCCCGTGAGCATCGAACACAGTAAAGGATTGTGCCACAGACTGCGACGGCAAGCTCCGCTAAAAAGTAATCCTTTAAAGCAGGTGTAAGCAACACAACGTTTTTGGGGGACACCGCGTGGAAACAGATACTTCGGTGTATCTCGTCCATGCTCAGCACATAGCCAAATATAAACAAGTCCGGTTCCCCAGTATTTGGCCCCAAACCCTCTCAACCCATCCTATCCAGAAACTCATGCAATTTTCTGAGCCTCCTCCGCTTCCTCTGGGAGCTCATTCCATACACGCACAACCTTCGGTGTGGGAAATGTGCCTCAGGTCCTTTGTCAATTTCAGCCCACTCACCTTAAACCTATGCTCTCGAGTTTTCAACTCACCCCAACTTGGGTAAAACACGTAAATACTCAGTTTCCAACCCTTCCATTAGATCATGTCGCAGTCGTTACGCTGCAGGGAAAGTCGTCCCAGCCTAGTCGACCTCGCCCTACGGTCCAAACATTGACCACATCCTTGTCTATATTTTATCATCAATTTCACGTGTCTTTTTTTTATGTTTTGAAGATGTCAATTACGCTGGACAACAACGAGCTATTGGAAACAGAAAGGTGAAACGAAGAATGGCTTCAACTTTCAGTGCTGGATGCCCCTGAGCTGCCGGATGGGCGGCTGCGGCTTGTTTCTGTAGTGTAGTGGTCATCACGTTCGCCTCACACGCGAAAGGTCCCCAGTTGGAAACTGGGCAGAAACTGCTTTGATCTTCATCGGCAGCCTTTTACATGGACAAGAACGGTGCTTTCTTGCTTGCTTTCCCATCTGCAAACCTGCCTTCGAAGTTGCTTGAACAAATCTGCTCGCGTAGTGAAATGTAATGCAATTCCATTTAATGACTGTGCAAAGAATTGTAAAGTTTTTATCCAAACTGGTTCTGATCATATGCAATTCTGTTTGAGAGTGTAGTTACCCCCTTCTGATTCTTCTACGAAAAGCAGTACCGCATTTGCATTCCTTGCGCAGGCGGCTCGGTTCAAAGACAGGGAAGAAGCTGATGCGCTGGTGTCACAGTGCACCACGGATTCCTGAACTTGTCTGTCTGTTAAATGTACCCCAAAGGCGTCTCTGAAAGGCCTCGTTTGGAAGCTGTCTGTCGTTATTCAACGTACGAGAATTGGCACCAGAGGTCCTGAATCATGTTTTGGAGCAGTTCGCACTTGAGTGGCTCTTTCAATCAGCAACAGCAATGAAAGAAATTACACTCTCAGAGGAACCTCTGGACCTGTGCTTTCATGGTGTCGCTAGTATTAAGGTGCGCCCCGAGACCTAAGCCACGTTGGAACTGAAACGGAGGAATCGACAGAGAGGTTACAGAATGACATCGCATCCATTTGGTTTTCTTGAAATCACTGAGGAGCAGGAAAATGTAAACGGCGAAGTCGAGTGGGGAAGTCAGGCAGTTGCAGCTCTGGAGAAACTCCTTCTTTGTGACTCACTCAGCAACCAGACACGTGAAGGTGACTCAGAGGCGTGAGAGCTCTTCACATCGAGAACAAAAAGCAATCAAGGGCAGTTAGCACCTCTTCCGGAGTGGGGGTGGGGTGAGGTAATTACCTTTTGACTTTGTTACTATGTTGAGAAACTGCCTTTTAGATTGAGGTGAACAGAAAATGCATTTCTAATAAGCACCATGGAATTGAGCAAAATTTATTGAGTCGCTTCTCGTCGATTCCCACACAGGTTTCCAACTCAGTTGCTATCCATGTGGCTGATGTCCAGGAGTGAACATCTCTGCAGCAAATTGCACGGTTAGGGTAAAAGGCAAGGAAAGTGGCATCTAGAACTGGCTCCGAGGTCAGAGCATCCTCACAATGCGATCTGTCGTTCTCGAATAGGAATGCGACCTCCGGTTTTAGGGTGGAGTACATTGTTTGGGACTCTTTTTCTGCAAAACAGACACAGTGACTGAAATTACGCTGCACGGTATGATGTGGAACACGGCTTTGTGCATTTTCCCTGTAGTCCGGTGTGCTTCATGTTCCGCGTAAACGTGAAACTTGCCCTGTTTCAAGCAATGGGTGAAATCATTTAGCAAAGCAAGAATCGAAATTGCAGTAATGTCAAGCAGCTCGTGGTTATTTGACCAAATCATAACCGAACATATATTCTCAAAGATACATTTGGAGCTGAAAGGAGTCTGAGAAGATAGACTCAGCTTACCATTGATTTTTGTCTGGATTGATGGGCTCTCATTATCTGCTGCGAAATTGATATTGTAGACGGGCACATCCCAGCAGCTGTGCGAGTCGGAGAGGGATCATGGAACCATTTTCATGTGACTTGGCATCTGTTGTTATGCAGGAGAGCACAGTTGGAAACGCAAGAAAATGGCGCGCGCGGCCGGCTGGTAGTGTGGCCGAGCGGTCTAAGGCGCTGGATCCAGGTTGCAGTCTCGAAAGGGGCGTGGGTTCGAATCCCACCACTGCCATTTCTGCAGATCAACTCCAACGCTGCAGCTTTTTTGTTAAAATGCTGTTTCTGTCCCCACTGTATTGATGTTGAAAACAAAAGTAAAATGGCTTTGCTTCCCGGGGAATTAACTGTGGTGTGGGATAGTGCCGAATATTTCAAAGTGTCTCTGTCTGTCATGATCGTGTTCGCCTCCCGCGCAGAAAATCGCAAGCAGCTGTGCTGTTCCAGGCAAGTTGAGCTTGTACTGGAACCGAATGGAGACCGGTATTTCATCGCTGTTGTGAAACAAAGTCCTGGGGTGACTCGACTCGTCGTTATTTGGTTTTTCGGCCAATGGGAAAATCGTTCCAACGAATTTCGATGTGATATGTTGTTGAATTTCTCCCATTTCCTTCGTTTCCGTCCTGGAGACATCGGAAGGGAAAGGTAATCTAATCGAGACTGTGATTGGTGAAATTCACTTTTTATGGCCCATTCTTATTAGGTTCTTTCTTTCTCTCTTTTCAGTATTGTCTGGGAAGTGGTGGTTCCCTAAGGCTGCAGTATGTTTGAAAGAGTAGTTTGGAATTGTCCTGTTGTTAGTTGTGAGATTACTTTATAAATCATGCCCTCGGACTGTCTCACATTTAGCATTCATGCATCTCTGTGTCTGAAAATGCATTAGGTATGCCAGCTTTGTTTGTGTTCCTTGTTAAATGCTTTCTGTTTTGCGATTCGCTCAATACTTTACGAGTTAACAGCGTTTCTGAGGAAACTTCCAGCTGCAAAAGTCCTTAACTGAGGATCTGGGAAAATTTCACAGAGTATGGTCAGTCGGAGCAAAAGTAAGGAAGTCGTTCCTTTCTGCAGTGTTTCGCAATACTACCTTTCCCGTGAGCATCGAACACAGTAAAGGATTGTGCCACAGACTGCGACGGCAAGCTCCGCTAAAAAGTAATCCTTTAAAGCAGGTGTAAGCAACACAACGTTTTTGGGGGACACCGCGTGGAAACAGATACTTCGGTGTATCTCGTCCATGCTCAGCACATAGCCAAATATAAACAAGTCCGGTTCCCCAGTATTTGGCCTCAAACTCTCTAAACCCATGCCATGTTGTGTGCCATTGATTTCATTGACATTGAGATATTTTGCTTATACAGGAAGGGATTCATAATCGCGTAAAGTTCGTAATTAAAGTCATATTTTCTTTTTTAAAATTATGAGAATTCCTTTGTGAAACAGTGATTTAGAGATGCCGGAGTTGGACTGGGGTGAGGAAAGTTAAAAGTCACGTGACACTATGTTATAGTCCAACAGGTTTATTGGGAAGCCCTAACTTTCAAGGTGATGCCTCTTCATCGGGCGACCTTCATCTCTTCATCCGCTCGGACTAGAGAATAAGGATTGGTGTACGTGAGGAGTTGAACTGCACCATAATGATGTGTTAAATGTTTATTGAAACTCTTCTGCAGAATTAAGTTCACAGAATAAACAATATTTGAACATTCTTGAGCTGACTAGAACTAAAATCCTGTTGCCCACCATATGAATAATACCCGAATGTATTTTGATTTAATAAAATGAATTTCATTACTTAGATACTTTAAAATTTTAAAAACTGCAGTGTCCTCAAATCTAAAATTTGGATATAATGTAATATGATACATAATGTTATTAATGACCTGAAAATAATAAATTGCAGATTAAGAGATTATTGGAATGAACAACAGACAGAAGCAGATCCAAAACTGGATTGAAAATCAATTCAAACTCTGCTTAGATATATTCTAATCACCATTCCAAGCTGCTCTGGCATGTCTCTGTTGGAGAAGGGAACCGAACCCACACCTCCTAGTCTCATAAGAGTGACACTACTAGAGATCCACAAGTGTCTTTCATTATGTTCCTAACAAGGAAGGGTGGGATTATAATCAATTGTGATGATTATAATACATCATAATCAAATGAAAACTAATCAATATTCATTCCGATAATTGGGCTGGGAATTAATTAGACTGTTTCTGTGTGTAATGGACTGAGAATGAAATAATAATTCCCAATAATGATGGTACTAAGCAGAAATGCACTTACTTAAAAATTAAAATCATGACAATTGAAAGAAAGATAAATGCACATATCATGCGCTTATTGTAAATTCATGAAAAATATGACTGCGGAATGTGTTTAAAGCCGTTTTTCTTATAATGAAACGATAGCTAGAATGCTTAGCAGCAGGATGTAATCGCAAAAAAAACATTCAATGTGACTATTCAGCTGCAGGCAGCTCCCCTTCCTTACACATATGTATAACTTCCAACAATTCAAAATTTACTCTGATAAAGAAAAGAACATACGCATGTAAATTCTTTTTTCTTGTTGACAATAAAGTCGCAAATTTGAATTTTTTTTAGCTTTAAAGTATTTAACTATTCCTGTGATCAGAAATACAATAAATCTTCATGTTGAAGAAAAATATGATCAAATCAATTCAAATCAAAATAAATATCGATATTCACAACAATTGGGAGAGTAGACACAACAATATCTTTCCATGTACTGAGCCATAATTCCACTTTTATACCCCTTACTGGAATGATCAATTATTAGATATTAGCAATAACTAAATTATTAATATGCTGTCAGTGAACTGAATATTAATGAGAAATCTCACATTGCTGTTTGAAAGAGCAATGTGTCGATATAAACAGTAATTCTTAGTGAAATGCCTTAGACATCTCTTAATCAATGAGGCTATGTATACTTTGATTGTTGAAACGAGTAGCATTCAGTTACTTATAAAGAGCATTGGATGGAAATCACTGCTTTTTGGTGCAGAGCTGAAAGATTTTGTTATTGTAGTATTGGCAGTAAGAAATAATGGATTAAATTATGATGTGCATATCACCTTACTAAATATTTTCAAGTTTTCTAAAAGGCTTCTGGTCCAATCTTCAGTTTAACAAGGGGAAGTTTGGGTCAGAACATCAGTAACTGCAAACAATTTCGACACATCTCCATCAAAGTTATTAATCTGATAATTCAGAACAAATATCAAAAACTTACCTCCGTAAATTTAGTTGACTATATTTTTAGATTGTAGTAAAGTTCGTTCTCTACTTATTTCCTTCCTATTTCTGACACCAGTGGCTAAATATGGATTAGATTAAATTTCATATGAGTTAGACGTTCGTTTTCTCTCACAGATCCGTGCAGCACAGGAATTGGTTATTTGGCCCATAACGTTGTGCTGAACATAATGCAAAAGAAACTCATCCCTTCTGCCAACTCTTGGTCCATATCCTTCCAAATTATCGAAATGAACATTAAAGAGCCTTAATGTATCTGCTTCCACCACCAACCATGGAAGTTCATTCCAGACACCTACCACTCCCTGTGTAAAAACAAATTGCCCGTTACATGCCCCTTGAACTTTCCCCCTAACCTTAAATGCATGTCACATAGTTTTTGATGCTTCAACTATGGGAAAAACTTTCTGACCGTCAACCCTATCTACGTATCTCATGATTGTAGAGACTTCCATCAAGTCTTCCCCCAGTCTCCGCCACTCCACAAAAAAGCAATCTGAGTTTTTTCTCGCCTCTCTGAATCCAGGCAGCATCCTGGTAAAAGCCCTCTGTACCCTCTCCAAATCCTCCATACCTGTCCTGTAATGTGGAGAACAAAAGTGAATAAAATACTTCAAGTATGCCTTAACCAGTCTTATAAAGTTACAACATGGCTTCCTGACACTTGTAACCAGTTCTCTGACCAATACAGGCAAGCATACCATTTGCCTTCCTAACCACTTTCAGGGAGCCATGGTCTTGAACACCAAGATCCCTTTCAATAATAAAGCTGTTAGGGTCCTGCTATTAACTATCTACTTTTCCTTAACATTTGAGCTTCCAAAGTGAAACACCTCACACTTGTATGGATTAAACTTCACCTTTAATTACTCTGCCCATATCTGCAATTTATCTTTTTCCTGCTGCATTATATGACAACCCTCTACATTGTCCCCAACTGCACTGAACTTATTAACTCCCCCAATTCGATTATAATCCATTTCACTTCTATATAATTGTATCACAAACAGAAGGGTTCCAGTACAGGTACCTGTGGAAAAAAGACAGGTAATGAGGGAAATGCAGAATTCTTGACGAAATGAGGTTTTTTTTCAATGACAGAACAATTCTGATGAATAATCTTCTAAGGTGTGATTTTTGTTTTTAAATTAACCCAATGTTTTAATTCTCAGTTTACTGATCTTAATGAATATCCAGTACAAACTGCTTTGTTAATATTGAATCATTTTAAGTGTTGAGTTCTAACGTTAATTATTGTTTAATTGTTATTTCAATTCTCACACCATCAGGAGATTCACATTTTAGTTGAATCCATTATTTCTTAGTGCCAGTATCATAATGAAATATTAACATTCTTTTCAGGTCAACTCACCTGCAATCAACCAAAGTTTTCTCATCCAACATCTAACTATCTCATTCTCTTTCATTTGAGTTCTCATATTAATGGAAGGATCATTAAACAGTCTTATCAATTAAGAGATGGCTAACTATTTTTCATATAAATATTTCATTTTTTTCCAACATATTGCACAATTACATTGCAAAAAGAGTTTTCTTATCATTATTAAATTTGTTATCAGCCATTTTAAAACTAATTATGGTCAATATCTAACCGGCAAACATTGTTGAAATCCAATATCTCCAGCTGTCGATGTGGAGCTATGGCTCAATACATCAACTGACGTAAACAATATTGCACTCTGCAATCTCTTAATCTTAGCAAAAATAATTTTAAGTGTTTACGCTTAGATGGATTGAATTGGTTGTGAGCAAAAATGCAGACTGAAGAAAGGTCACTGGCCCAAAAGTTTTCACACTGATTTCTCCCCACAGATGCTGCCAGACCTGCTGAGTTATTTTCCAGCAATTACTGATTTTGCTTGTGATTTCCAGCATCCACAGTTTTGTTTACATTCTTGTATTGATTATATTTCACTTCAATTCTAACATTTCTATATATCTGATTATGACAATAAGAGCTAAATATTTTTCATGTTAAACATGATTTAAATTTTCCGAGTTTCTTGTTTAAATAAACCAGAATTAACAAATGTTTGCTCTATGCTATAACAATAATTCTTGAATTCTTAGCAATCACAATTTTTTGAAAATGAGGAAAGTTATCTTTCGCTGAATAGTCACATTGAAAGACTAATGCTTTATTTCCATTTCATGTGCATTACAAAGCGTGTTAATTTTTATTTATGCAGATGAATAACTGCTTCAAACATATTGACTTACTTGATTATCATGAGATCTATGTTTATTTAAGATCATTGTTGCTTCGTTCCTTCATTATTAGAAATAACTAATTCTTTTTATCGATCCATTACACTCTGGAACTGTCTAATACAAGCCTAGTCCAATTATAACAATAAATATCTCAGTAGTTTTCCCTGTGAATAAACACAGTAAGTATGTGATTATAGTCCTGCCCTTCCTGCAAGGGAATATTATGGAGGACTCCGGTAATGTCTGTACTAGTAGACCAGGTGGCATGGGTTCAATTCCCACCTTCAACAGAGGTGTGTCAAATCACCTCAGAGTTGATGAGAAAATATCTAAGTGTCGATTGAACTGCTTTTCAACCAACATTGTCTCAACTTGTAACTGTTGTTCATTATAATGATCACAACATCTTGAATTTATTTGCTTCACATCACTGATTAAAGTATGAATGTTATTACGCTGCTTCTAAATACCTCTCAACTTTTAGTAACTTTGCAGTCTTAAAGATTCTACGATTTAAGGTGAGGGGGAAAGAATTAAAAGGGGTCTGAGGGGCAACGTTTCCACACAGTGTGTTTCACATTTTAGGATGAGCTGTGAGAGGAAGGGCAGAGGCTGGCACAAATACAACATCTAAAAGACTTTTGGACTGTTTATTGTATAGAAAACGTCCAAAGGGGTATGGGACAAACACAGGGAAATGGGACTAGTTTAGTTTAGGAAACCTGGCCGGAATGCCAAGTTAGGCTGAATGTCCTGTTTCCATGCTGTATCAGTCTAGCATTCGACAACTCAAACTTCACTGTGATTGGTAAAGGAAAGAACAAACGGATGTTAATTCTATTTAGTGTCCATAAAAAAGTGAAATGCATTTTAAATAATTTTGTCACATGAAATAGTTCGCTCTTATTGTGATAAGAAATACAATGATTGTGAGCATTGAAGTGAAATAAAATTAAATCAATTCAACTGTGTTTCCATGGTTAACATAAAAATTGATATTCACAATAATTGTGAGTTTGTACATTGCAATATCTTCACATTACTTCATGTACTGAGCCATTATTACACATTTATACCCCCTACTGAACTGAACAATAATTAGATATTAGCAACACTCAGATTTTCGAAAATCTATCAGTACACTTAGAAGAAGGAGAGATTCAATTTCACTACATGACTGTGCAATGCGCAGACATGAACAGGAATTTTTGCAGTGAAAAGTAGTTACAGTTCTCTGAATTCAGAAGGCTGAAATTACTGTGATTATTCAAATGAGCAAAAGTCAGTTTACAAAGCGTGTTGGATGCAAAATGATTGGTTCCATTGTGGGATAGTTGACCTGAAAACAATAGCATTGTTGCAATGGATTAAATTAAAATATGGATTAAAATAATATATGGATCTGACGATACACGTTAGGAAGACAAACAAATTATTCTGCAAGTATTATAAGGATAATGAATTCATAATAAAAGTTGTATTCTGAACAAATAAATTGACTCAATATTTTAAAAACACTTTGCTCTGATGTTGATTAGACATACACTAAGATCGGTAAACTGAAGACTGAATTATAATACCTAGATTGATGGATTGAGGACAATAAATGAGCCATTCAATAGTTATTGAAAAGAATTTATATTTTTGTCAAAATGCAGACAATACAGAAGTAATGCATTTCATTCAATGAGTTTACTTGTAGAAACATGTGTTCTTAATTTATGAAATTTTATTGTGATCGATATTCAAACATTTGTGTCTGAATTAGGAAGTAAATAAAAAGATAATGAAAATGAATATGAGAGTGACCACAAGATACAGTCCGTGATATTGGATAGAAAAAGGAATTCGCATAATCTTATGAGTATTTAATGTTAATAAAATATAACTCCTCAGGTACTGAAGCAGTCCAAGTCCAAGTACAACAAGACCTGGTCAGTATCCAGGCTTGGGCTTACAGGAGGCAAGTAACATACATGCCACATAAATGCAGGTTATCACGTATAAGACATAACCTAACCACCATCCCTTGACATTCGATGGTGTTACCATGACTGAACATCCACTATCAACATTATCCTGTGGATTATCATTGATCAGGAACTGAACTGGTCTCACCACATAAACACAGTGGCTACAAGAGTAATTCAACTCCTGGCTCCTGAAATCCTGTCCAAACGCTACCAAGCACAAGTCAGGAGTGTGATGGAATACTCCCCACTTGCCTGGATGAGTGCAGCCCTAACAACACTTAAGAAACTTGATACCATCCGGAATAAAGCAGGCCGCTTGATTGGCACTGCTGCTACTGAGCATCAGTGGTGGTGAGGGTGGATGCTTGTGGATGTCCTACCTGCAATCTCTGCCTCTTCTTATTAACAAAGATAAAAGAATCTTACATTGCTCAACTTTCTCATCAAAACCGAGTACTGTATTCACCTCAACCCTCCAACCACAAGGGATGAACTCAGATTTCTCCAGTTTCCTCATTTCTCCTCCACCTACCTTGTCTCAATCAAATCCCTCGAACTCAGCACCACCTTCCTAACCTACAATCTTCTTCCTGACCTCTCCGCCCCCACTCCATTCGAATCCTATCACCCTCACCTTGACCTCCCTCCACCTATCGCATTCCCAATGCCCCTCCCCCAAGTCCCTCCTCCCTACCTTTTATCTTAGCCTGCTGGACACACGTTCCTCATTCCTGAAGAAGGGCTCATGCCCGAAACGTCGATTCTCCTGTTCCTTGGATGCTGCCTGACCTGCTGCGCTTTTCCAGCAACACATTTTCAGCTCTGATCTCCAGCATCTGCAGTCCTCACTTTCTCCTCCAGCCCTCTATTATACCATCCAGCAGCATTTCCAACACCAATAGCAGCTCCTCTTAAAATATTTTGTCAGTAACTTGTAATAAACTGGTTAATACAATTACAACTGAAAATGTGTTGCTAGAAAAGCGCAGCAGGTCAGGCAGCATCAAAGGAGCAGGAGAATCGACGTTTCGGGCATGAGCCCTGCTTCAGGAAGGTCCTGACGAAGCAGTGAACCAAATTTTGAAATGATCTTTCTAAACATAATATAGATCAGGTTAAAACTGAAGTAGGTGTTTTACACAACTTGCTACAAGGACACAGACAGTAGAATCTGAGGTGATCATGAGTATGTGGAGGTAGAATGTGGGAGACAAGCTGGGACTGTATTGGAGTAGTCACGGTGAGAGGGAACAAATGCTGGATGCAGGGTTTCAGCAGCTGATGGACTGACACTGAGGTGAGCCATCGGAAACTGAGCAAGTGACCACCATCTAATAGGACAGAGAAACTGATCCATCAGCCTGAAACTGACTGACCAGATGGCTGTCAGTGACTCCAACACAAGGGAATGGAAACATTGCTCAGAGCCTGTTTCTGTAACATTCAACACAACCAGGAAATGGAAAGTGAATAATGAGCTGAAAACAAGGCCACTGCTCTGTTAGAGTCTAAATCATTCAATGTTCAGTTATTGAATATTACTGACTCTCAGAATATTCTAACCTGCAAAATCACAGTAAAAGGGGAAAGTAAACAACATTCTTGGCAAAGACAGAATGAACCAACTGCTTGTATAAAAACAGCTCAGAACAAAGGGGCGGAATCCTCTACAAACTGACAAACACAGATACCATTAGATTTATAGATAGTGATTGGAATTCTTTCGAAAAACACTTCCCTGTTTATGGTGTGTGGTAGTAACCATTCTCAGTGAGAACTGCCACTTATTTCCTTTGAAAAGAGTCTCTGTTTCCCCTCAGAAAAGCAGGTGTGTTGCTCACTTACAGACTGACTTACAGACAAAGGAAACCTGATCAGGGACTCGACGGTTAATTAAGCTGTTAGTGACAGTCCATTGCACACAACAAGAGCTTAGACCACAACAGATTCTAATGAAACCAACAATGTGATGAAAAAGGTGAATTAGTCTTTATAATCATGCAGTCTCTCTCAATCAAATAATCCCAGTCAACTTCCAAACATTTTAAAACTATTAATACAATGTGTACATATTTATTTACTTTCCTAATTTCCTCCAAAAATATATCTGATAATTCTCTTCAAAATATATTTTAAATGGTCAATTCATAATCACAATTCATTTCCAATTATTCTTAGAGCAGAACAAATTGCAAACTAAAATTGTTTTCACGTCAATAATGACACTAGAAAATTTGATCTGTAGTTTAACCATATTTCCAAATATTGTTTTGGTTCATTATTGCAGTGAAGCTAAAATTAAACTGTATTTATTTTCTCTGATATCCTTTCATTACTTTATTCCCTAATAACAATGCCCATGGTGCAATGGGTGACAAACATTAAATAAAATTGAATTTTCATTGCAAGAACTTGTACAAATAATCACATATTATTTAGTTCATTCATTGTCGTTGATTATCAGTTATTTTCACTGTATGATCAAGTTAAATTTACTTAAATAATCACAGTACAATTCTCACCTTTATAGATATGTCGAATGAATGCCAAATTATTCTTATTTCAAGTAAAAATAAATTCACGTTTTGCTCTGTTTTATTCCAGGAATAACAGGATGTGTTGAATTATTATGGGAAACAGGAACAAGTGAAGGTGGTGGCTCTCAGACGTGAGGCCTTAAAGCCAAAGGGCCAGGTGGTAGTAACAGTGGGGGGAGGTACCTAGTGCCCCGCTCTCCTCAGAAGGCAGAGAGGATGATGACAAAGTGCACACGAATGGACAGAGGGACGGCAATGGGTGGGATCACCCACCACCCTGTAAGGCCCAGAAGGCTATGTCCATGGCACCACTGGGCATCAAAGCTCAACGTGGACAGACAGTAGGGAGCAACAAAGGGAACTGTCAGAAACCAAACATGAACAGTTCACCCGCTGAATGACAGTTGTTGGTGAGTTAACACCCAGCCTGATAGAGAAATGGTAATAATGGGCCTTATTGGGACAATATGGATGAATTAGTTGAGGTACAGTCTCACCGATGATGGTGTCAGGCCAAAATCTCTCAGGCCAAGATTCCCTGACGTGTACATCAGAACCTGTCCCTGCAATGAGAGGGTGAGGGTGTGAGCTGCTCCCCCCCAGTGCACAGCCGATCAGTGTCTCCA
Organism: Chiloscyllium punctatum; assembly: GCF_047496795.1. Taxonomy (NCBI): domain Eukaryota; kingdom Metazoa; phylum Chordata; class Chondrichthyes; order Orectolobiformes; family Hemiscylliidae; genus Chiloscyllium; species Chiloscyllium punctatum. Next base: position 90,835,851 of record NC_092754.1, read on the forward strand.
GGAATTTACAGATATTACAGGGACACACTGGGGAGGGGACAGGCTGAATGGGCTAAAATAACCTTGGTGTCTCAGGGAACCAAGGGTAATATCGAGGATCATACAGAGAGGAAGCCTGAGGTGTGTAAGGACCACGGGGGATTACCAAACCCCAATCTGTGATGATGATATCATTTTTTTTGTTTTTAAACTGGGACCCTATTTAACTGTGATTATAAACATGGGACTCCCAGTGGAAGATCATTCTAACCACTTTCTGAATTGGACCATGAGAGCTGAGGCAAACTCAGAAACACAGGGGAATAGCTGCAGTACAGGGAGGGTAACCAGACTGGCAATGTTACAAGTGAAGAAGGAAAGGGCACATAGCCAAGGAATGTAGGCAGAGAGAGGGAGATAGATGTTCACATTGTGTGTGTGCATGTGTTCACGTAGGCACATGAATATTCTTTGATGCTGTGTTTGCGAACCAGCAGAACAAATATTAATACAGGAGCATCTATATCAATGACTGATATGGATTTGTCCCTTACCACCTCAATTACTAAAATGAGAGCAGTCGAAGAAGGAATCAAGGAAGCTGGATGAAATAAACTTCTCCCGACGCAGATCATGCATATGGCAAAATATATTCAGATGTGGGCTGTGGGAAACTGAGGAAGGGACCACTCTGGGAGTTGTCCATTTCGAACAGTTAGGACCAACTATTGATGTAGAGACACAAACTATAATATGGGAACAACCTGAACAGGCCTGGGACAGGAAGCAAAGGAGAGTCGACATCTCCAGAGTAGTTACCTTGCAGGGAGACTGGAACAGTCAGGGAATCTGGGGAGTTAGAGCTAGGACCCAAGCAGCAGTTTGGGTAACTCAAACAGGAATGTGGGTTATTATTTGTAGATCCTGTAAAGATCAAGGGCCCTCTCACTCCCCACACAAACCGGATCCCATTAAAGCTGAGGAGGCAGTAATTGTGACAGTATCAGATTGACAAAAGCAGTGAATAGTCAGACCAGCAGTATCCCAGACTAACTCACAGAAGCCGGACAGCTCATCCCACCTCACTATTGAGTATACGTCCCTCAGTGAATCCGCCACTAAAGAGTATCCTACATTAGCGAACCACACCACTGTATTTAATGGATTGAAATCGCAACAGGATATAGTCTAAGTCCTTGATGTTGTGAATGGGTTCTGGTCCATACCTGTGGACCTGGAATCCCAGAATAGGCTGGCATTTACTGGCTGAGGAAAACAGTACTCCTGGATCCAGTTACCTCAGGGATCCCACAATATTCCACTATATCCCACCGATATATGGCTGATGGAGTTAGTCACATTGATCTTTCCAACACCTCATGACCTCAGATATTAAACAGGCAGGCCAGGCTTAAAATTAACCCACAGAGAGTGGGAAGGTAGGGAGAGATGCCACTGCTCTGTTAGAGGCAAAATCATTCAACGTTCAGTTATTGAATATTACTGACTCTCAGAATATTCTAACCTGCAGAATCACAGTAAAAGGGGAAAGTAAACAACATTCTTGGCAAAGACAGAATGAACCAACTGCTTGTATAAAAACAGCTCAGAACAAAGGGGCGGAATCCTCCATAAACTGACAAACACAGATACCATTAGATTTATAGATAGACAATGAAATTCTTCAGAAAAACCCTTCCCTGTTTATGGTGTGTGGTAGTAACCATTCTCAGTGAGAACTGCCACTTATTTCCTTTGAAAAGAATCTCTGTTTCCCCTCAGAAGAGGAGGTGTGTTGCTCACTTACAGACTGACTTACAGACAAAGGAAACCTGATCAGGGACTCGACGGTTCATTAAGCTGTTAGTGACAGTCCATTGCACACAACAAGAGCTTAGACCACAACAGATTCTAGTGAAACCAACAATGCGATGAAAAAGGTGAGTTAGTCTTTATAATCATGCAGCCTCTCTCAATCAAATAATTCTAGTCAACTTCCAAACATTTTAAAACTATTAATACCAATGTATACATATTTATTTCCTTTCCTAAGTTGCCTCCAAAACTATATATCTGACTATTCTCTTCAAAATATATTTTAAATGGTCAATTCATAATCACAATTCATTTCCAATTATTTTTAGAGCAAAGCAACTTGCAAACTAAAATAGTTTTCATGTCAATAATGACACTGGAAACTTTGTTATGTAGTTTAACCATATTTCCAAATATTGTTTTGGTTCATTATTGCAGTGAAGCTAAAATTAAAGTCTATTTATTTTCTCTGATATCCTTCCATTACTTTATTCCCTAATAACAATGCCCACGGTGATATGGGTGACAAGCATTAAAATAAAATTGAATTTTCAATGCAAGAAGTGGTACAAATAATCACATATTATTCAGTTCATTCATTGTCGTTGATTATCAGAGTTATTTTCATTGTATGATCACGTTAAATTCACTTAAATAATCACAGTACAATTCTCACCTCTATAGATATGTCAAAGTGAATGTCAAATTATTTCAAGTAAAACCAAATTCACATTTTGCTCTGTTTTATTCCAGGAATGACAGGATGTGTTGAATTATTATGGGAAACAGGAACAAGTGAAGGTGGTGGCTCTCAGACGTGAGGCCTTAAAGCCAAGGGCCAGGTGGTAGTAACAGTGGGGGGAGGTACCTAGTGCCCCGCTCTCCTCAGAAGGCAGTGAGGATGATGACAAAGTGCACACGAATGGACAGAGGGACGGCAATGGGTGGGATCACCCACCACCCTGTAAGGCCCAGAAGGCCCTGTCTATGGCTCCACTGGGCATCAAAGCTCAAACTTGGACAGACAGTAGGGAGCAACAAGGGGAACTGACAGAAACGAACCCTGAACCGTTTACCCGCTGAATAACAGATGTTGGTGAATGAACACCCAGCCTGATAGAGAAATGGTAATAATGGGCCTTATTGGGACAATATGGATGAATTAGTAGAGGTACACAGTCTCACCAAAGATGATGTACGGACCCTCCCTCGAGCCAAGATGCCCTGACGTGTACAGCAGAATCTGTCCCTGCAATGAGAGGGTGAGGGTGAGAGTTGGTTCCCCCAATGCACAGCCGATCAGTGGCTCCAGGAATTTACAGATATTACAGGGACACACTGGGGAGGGGACAGGCTGAATGGGCTGAAATAACCTTGGTGTCTCAGGGAATCAAGGGTAATATCGAGGATCATACAGAGAGGAAGCCTGATGTATGTACGGACCACGGGGGATTACCAAACCACAACATGTGATGATGAAATCGGTTTGATGCATTTAAAAGATGACATGGGACCCTATTTAACTGTAATTATAAACATGGGACTCCCAGTGGGAGATAATTCTAACCACACTCTGAATTGGGCCATGAGAGCTGAGGCAAACACAGAAACACAGGGGAATAGCTGCAGTACAGGGAGGGTAATCAGACCCACAATGTTACAAGGGAAGCAGGAAAGGGCACATAGACAAGGAATGTAGGCACAGAGAGGGAGATAGGTGTTCATATTGTGAGTGGCCTGTGTTCATGTCGATATATGCATAGCCCATGAATATTCATTGATGCGCTGTTAAGGGGCCAACACTTTCATGATTCTAACACCGGAGCATCTTTGACTTTTATGGCTCACCCTACAACTCAAATCCTCCAACCCTAACAACATCCTTGTAAGTCTTTTTTGAAACCTTTCATGTTTCACAGCACCCTTCTGATAGGAGGCAGGCCAGAACTGCACACACTATTCCAAAAGTGGCCTAACGAATGTCCTGTACAGTAACATGACCTCCCACATCCGATACTCAATGCTCAAACCAATAAAGGAAAACATACTGAACACCTTCATCTTCCTATCTGCCTGCAACTTGACTTGCAAGGACTATAAACCTGCCGTCCAAGCTCTCTTTGTTGCGCAAACGTCTTCAGGGCCTTGCCATTCAGTGTACAAGTCCTGCCCTGATTTGCTTTTCCAAAATGCAGCACATCACATTTACCTAAATTAAACCCCATCTGATCAATATCTTATTGTAATCTGAGGTAACCTTCTTCATTATCCACACCCCTCCAATTTTGTATGACCTGTAAACTCATTTACGATACCAAATTATTTAAATGAATGACGAAACAAATCCAGAAATAGACATCCATTTCTCAGAGTTTGAATGTGCTCTGTGTAAATCCTGCCCAATGACTCTGTACCAGAGAAAGGCTGCACATGCGCCTGGCTGCACCTTGCCCCCTACAAAGCTGGTGGCTCCACATGTGTCCAGAGAATTCTTGCCCCGAATAAAGATGGCGGCACACACTCATGCCTGCTGCCACACTGAGGCAATTCCCCGTTGACTGAAAACACGAGACTGGGACGTTCAAATTTGTGTTTTCCGACGTGCACATTTTGTTTGTAAAACCTCTCCGCTCATACAGAATCGCTCTCACCTCCTGCGGTTCCACAGACAACCTTGATGATTTTTGTGGGTACCTATTCTCTGCCTGGTTACTCGTTTGTCCTTAGTGTATTTGTACAATCACTCTGGATTCTCCTTAAACCTATTTCCTGAAGCTATCTCATGTCCCCTTTTTGCCCTCCTGGTTTACCTCGAGTATACTCCTACTGCCCCTATACTCCTCTAGGGATTCACACAAATATAGCTCTCTGTACCTGCCATATGCCTCCTTCATTTTCTTGACCAGGCCCACAATATCTTTCGTCAGGCAGCATTCTTTACACCTACCAGCCTTGGCCTTAACAGGAACATACTGTCTGTGTACTCTCATTGTCGCAGGCCTATGGAGGCAATGGCAGATGAGGACAGAGAAACAATCATTCTCAGTAAAGAGGTAATGTTGGGAAAGATAACAGCCTGAAGGTAGATGGGTATCCAGGCTCTGATGGAATGCATCGCAGGGACTAAAAGAGGTGGGTGAGGGGGGGGGGGGGGGGGAAGAGATAACAAATAGACCTCGTGATAATTCACTACCATTTGTTGGATTCTGGGATGGTTTTGACAGACTGGAAGCTGCAAATATGGTGCCACTATTTTTCAAAAAGGACCCGTTAGCTTAACTTCTGTAGTGGGGAAAATGCTTGAATCTCTCAAGGAAGTAGTGGTGAGATATCTGGGTAGAAATTGTCTCATTGAGCAGACACAGCATTGATTCATGAAAGGCAGGTCACGTTTAACGCATTTACAGGAATTATTTGAGGATACGACGAGTGCGTTGGACAAGGCGGACTCGGTGGATGTGGTGTACATGGATTTCCAGAAGGTATTCAACAAGTTGCCACACAAAAGGCTGCTGAATAAGGTAAAAATGCATGGCATTGTGGGTAATGTATTATCATTGATACTGGATTGGTTAACCAACAAAAAATAAAGAATGGGAATAAACGGGTGTTTGGATTAATGTTGGCACTACAACTGTTTGCAATTTACACAAATGTTTTGGAGTTGAGGACCAAGTGTACGGTGTCAGAGTTCATATTTGATACAAAGATGAGGTAGAGCAATGTCTGCAGAGGCCACTGTCAGTCTGCACAGGGATACAGATCGGTTAAGTGAGTGGGTAAGGATCTGGCAGATGGAGTTCAATGTTGGGATATGTGAGGTCATCCATTTTGGCTGGACTAACAGCTAACTGATGATGAAATGGTGAAAACGTGCAGCATGCTGCTGTGCAGAGGGAGCTGGGTGTCCTTGTGCATGAATCACAGGAAGTTGGTTTGCAGGTGCAGCAGGTAATTATGGCAGTGAAGGGAATATTGTCCTTCATTGCTAGAGGGATGGTTATGCTGCAGCTGTACAGGGTGTTGGGGAGGCCACACCTGGAGTACTGTGTACTGGTTTGGTCTCCTTACTTCAGGAAGGATGTACTAACACTGGAAGGAGTACAGAGGAGGTTCACTAGTTTGAGTTGGGAGTTGAGGGTTGGTGTATGTGGAGAGATTGAGAAAACTGGTTCTATAATCATTGTAATTTAGAAGAATGGGAGGTTGGATAGGAAACAATAAAATTATGAAGGGAGTAGATAAGACAGAAGCAGGGAGGCTATTTCCACTGGGGGTGGGTCAAACTACAGAGCATTACCTCAAAATAAGGGAGAGCAGATTTAGGACGGAGTTCAGGAGGAGCTTCTTCAGCTAAAGGGTTGTGAATCTGTGGAATTCCCTGCCGAGTGCAGCATTTGACATTCTCAACTTGAATGCCTTTAAGGCAAAATGTAGATTTGTGAACAGGAAAAGAATTAAGGATTATGGTGAGAGAGCAGGAATGTGGAGCTGAGGCCATGAAAAGATCAGCCCTGATCTTATTGAAAGGCAGAGCAGGCTTGAGGGGCCAGATGAAAGTTCTTGCCTTGTGCCATCAAAATTGGCCTTTGTCCAATTCAGAACCTTAACATTTAGATCTGGTGTATTGTTTTCTGTATCTATTTTAAAACTAGTAGAATTATTAGAGACTCCCAACAGTGTGGAAGCAGGTCATTCAGCCCATCACATTGATACTGACCTGGAGAGCCTCCTAACCTCCCCCTGTAACATTGCATTTCCCAGGGCCAGCCAACCTACACATCCCTGAACACTGTGGGCAATTCAGCCTGGATAATCCACCCAACCTACACATCCCTGAACACTGTGGGTAATTCAACCTGGATAATCCACCCAACCTGTACATCTTTGGACTGTGGGAGGAAACCAGAGCACCCGGACGAAATCCTTGCAGAAAATCCCAATAAGGTGATCATCCCTTTCTTATTTCCCAGTTCCACCTAAATAACTTCACTGGCGTACTCCCAGGAATATCTTCCCTAAGCAAAAACATAATGCTGTCCCGAATCAAAAATGCCACTCCCCCTCCTTCCTTCTCCCCCTTTCTATTTTTCCTATAGCATCTATACCCTGGAACATTAAGCTGCCAGTCCTATCCATCCCTGAGTGATGCCTCTGTAATTGCTATAATATCCCAGTGCCATGTTCAAAACCACACCCTGAGCTCATCTGCCTTCCCTGTCAGGCTTCTTCTATTGAAGTAAATGCAGTGCAACTGCTCAGTCCGACTTCATTCTGTGCCTTGCCCTTGCCTGCCTTGACTATTTGACTTCTGAACTGTACCAGCCTCAGACATACCTCTATTCTCACTATCTTCTTGGGTTTACACCCACTCCCTCACTGGTTTAATGCCTCCCGAGTATCACCAGCAAGTCTCCCTGCCTCGATGTTAGACACCTTCCAATTCAGGTACAATCCATCCTTCTTATGCAGGTCAACTCTACTCCAGAGGAGATCACAATGATCCAAAAAACGTGAATCCTTTTCCCCTGCACCAGCTCCTTAGCAACTCATTGAGCACCTCCTCCTCCTCCTCTGTACTATGGACATTTTTCAAGATGTCACCATTTATTTCCCCACATTCTATATCTCCCATGTACTTCTTCACAGTAAACACTAATGCAAAATACTTGTTTCCTATCTCGCCCTTCGCCTGCAGCTCCACACAATGGCTGCCTTGCTGATCTTTGAGGGTCTCTATTTTCTCCCTAGTTAGCCTTTTGTTCCTCATGTATTTACAAAAGCCCTTTGGATTATCCTTAACCCTATTTGCCAAAGCTATCTCACACCCCTTTTTTGCCTCCTGATTTCCCTCTTAATTATACTCCTACTGCCTTTATACTCAAAAATTTTTTGGATTGGAATAAATAAAAAATATAACATCCTGACAAAACAAACGAGGGTAGGACTTACACTCAATAAAAGTAGGGCCTTGAGTAGTGATATGGGAACAAAGAGACCGACGGCTTCAGATCTTTGAAGTGTGTGTTCCATGTGGACAGGGTGGTTAAGAAGGTGCTGAGCACACTTACCTTCATCGTTCAGACCTTTGAGTCCAGGAGTTGGGACTATATGTTGAGGATGTACAGGACGTTGGGCAGGCCACTTCTGGAATACTCTGTCCATTTCTGGTTGTGCTGTTATAGGAAGGATGTTATTAAATTGGAGCAGGTTCAGAAGAGATTTACCAGCATGTTGCCATGAATGGAGGGATTGTGTTCTAAGGAGAGGCTGGATAGGCTGGGAATTTTTTTCACTGGCGTGCACGAGGTTGAGGGGTGACCTTATTAGAGGTTTACAAAATCAGAAAGAGTGTAGATAAGGTGAATAGCCAGGAGAGAGGGGGATTCAAAACTCGGGTGCATTCATTTTGAGAAGAAATGAGAAAGATTTGAGGGGAAAGACATTAGGGCTTTTAAAAAAAAAAATTACACACGTGGAATGAACTTCCAGAGGAAGTGGTAGCTGTGAATACAATTACAATATTTAAAAGACATTCAGATAAGTACGTAAATAGGAAATATTTGGATGGATGTGGACCAATCAGAGGCAGGTACAATTAGTTCAGTTTGGAATTATGGTCGGCATGGACTGGTTGGACCACAGGGCCTGTTTCCTTGCTGTATAACATTAGGACTCTAATCCTCACTAACTCTAAATTCCTCCATCCTCAACTCTCCCGATCACTGTCACTTCATCTAGCCTCACAACTCTTCCTTATTTATATAATTCCTCACCAGCCACAGAACGCTCCCTATCTCATGTCCTCCAGTTTCTCAGATCTCTGTGATATGTGCCTTTCTTTAGTTCCAGCCTTGAGGATGTCCTCATTCACTCAGATTGTTTGGAGGACAAACTGGTACAACCTGGTCCTCCAGTACTGCTCTCTGCCCCCTATTGGCCTGCGCTGACATCAATCATCGAGGCCCATTGCGAGGTGGGTGGTGGGATCCTCCCTCTCTCTGCCCTGGGATGAGCTTCAACATTCACAGTTAATGGGGCAATATCACAGAGCACAGGGGCTAGGGCTATTCAGCCCATTTGGGATGTACCCTCTCCCTCTGGAGATGCTGCAAATCTGTCCCAATTCCCTTCCCATTTGCCCATAGCCCCCAAATCTTCCCTTAAAAAGCAAAATTCCAAATCTGTTTATGAATAACTGCTGAGTCTGTGTCCAGCTGCCATTCAGACTTTTCCAGATACTCAGAACTTACTGAATAAAATAATGTTCACATATTCACATTATTTGCCAATTACCTGAAAATAGTTACTAAAATTGTGACATTGTTAACAATTCCCCTCTCTCTGCAGATTAGATATCCTAGAAACAAATTTGCACCTGGTCAAAATCACTGCTTAACCTTCTCAGCTCCAAGGACAATTATCTGTGCTTCTACTGGCTCTCCACAAAAGAGGAACATATCTTATTTTCATTTATTAGTGTCATAGAGATGTACAGCACAGAAACAAACCTTTGGTCCAATTTGTCCATGACAATGAGGAATCCTCAATAAACGGAGCCCCATTTGCCAGCTATTGGTCCGTATCATTGGAAACTCCTCCTATTCACGTACCCAATCGGATGCCTTTCAAATGTTGTAATTGTATCAGCCTCCACTACTTCATCTGGCAGCTCATTCCACACATACACCACACACAGCTTGAAAACTTTGCCCCTTAGATCCATTTTAAATCCTTGCCCTCTCAACTTTAGTCCATGTGATCTTGTTTTGAACCCACATAACTGGGGGAAAGGACCCTGGCTGTTCACCTTATCCATGCCCCTTATGATTTTATAAATCTCCATGAAGTCACCTCTCAGTCTTTGACTCTCCAGGGAAATTACCCCTAGCCTATTCACCCTCTCCCTGTAGCCCACATCCTCCAACCCTAGCAAAGTCTTTGTAAATCTTGTCTGAACTCTTTCAAGATTCACAACATCCTTTCCAGAACAGGGAATTTCGAACTTAAAACATAATTCCTGAAATGGCTTAATCAATGTCCTGTCCAGCCACAATTTGATGTCCCAGCTTCTGTAGTCAATGCATTGACCAATAAATATAAGCATACCAAACACCACCTTCACTAGTCTGCCTACCTGCGACTCTACTTTCAAGGAACAATGAACCTGAACTCCATAGTCTCTATGTTCAGCAACATTCCCAAGGACTTTACCATTAAGTGTACAAGTCCTGCTCTGATTTGCCTTTCCAAAATCCAACAGCTTACATTTATCTAAATTGAACCCAGTCTGCCATTCCTCACTCCAATGGCCCATCTGGTCAAGAGCCTGTTGCATTCTGAACTAACCTTCTTCATTGTCCACTACACCTCCAATTTTGGTGTCTCCTGTATACCCACTGACCATATCTCATATATTCACATCCAAGTCATTTATTTAAGGACCCAATATCCATTCCAGCAGGACAATGCTGCTCACAGGCCTCCAGTCCGCAAAGCAAGCCTCCATCACCACCCTCTGCCTCCTACCTACAAGCCAGTTTTGTACCAAAATGACTCGTTCTCCCAACATTTCATGTTATCTAACCTTGCTAACCAGTCTGCTCTGTGGAACATCGTTCAGTGTCCATAAAGACAACGCCCACAGTCTGCCTTCATCAATCATCTTTGTCACATCTTCAAAAAAACTCAATCAAGTTAGAGAGAGAGAATTTCCCACACACAAAGCCATGTTGACTATCCCTAATCAATCCTCGTCTTTCCAAATACATGTAAATCCTGTTCCTCAGAATCCCTTCCAACAACTTACCTACCACTGACGTTAGGTTGACTGTTCTCTTGTTCCCTGGCCTTTCCTTACCACCTTTTTTAAATAATGGCACCCATCTTCCAGCACCTCACCTGTCACAAACAATGATATAAATACCTCAGGGAGGGGCACTGCCATCACCTTCCTAGCTTTCCACAAATTTCTGGGATACACCTGATCAGGTCCCAGGGATTTATCCACCTTGCTACTGTTTAAGACTTTCAGTACTTCCTCCTCTGTAATATAGACACTTTTCAAATTATCACTATTTATTTCTCCAAACTCTCCAGAATAGAAGAGCATAGTATTTCTCCCACCTCCTGTTGTTCATAGATGGCCTTGTTGATCTTTAAGGGGTCCTATTCTCTATCTGGTTATTATTTTATCCTTAATATATTTGTAGAATCTCTTTGGATTCTCCTTAAACTATTTCCTAGAGATATTTCAAGTCCCCTTTTTGTTCTCCTGATTACCCTCGAGTATATTCCTGTAAAAACGTGATCCTGTACTCCCAATTCCGCTGCCTCTGCCATATCTGCTCCCAGAAGAAGCAATTCCACTCCAGGACATCCTAGAAAGGTTTCCTCTTTCAAAGACCGCATTTCCCTCCCACTTGATCAACAATGCACTCCAACGCATATCCTCCACTTCTTGTACCTCCGCCTTCCCCCCACCCCTCCAACCACAATAAGAATATAATCCCCCGGTCCTCACCTGCCACCCACTAATCTCCATTAACCTCTTCTATGTCCGCTACCTACAGTCAGACCCCACCACCAGGGATATATCTCCCTCCCCAGCCCTTTCTATCTTCCGCAGAGACCATGGGATCTTTGGTGCTGATGTGCTGCCCCACGGATACCTCAGTCACTCACCCTGCCAAATGGCCGAGTGAGATTATCACTAGATGGATAATCCAGATACCCTGATAACGTTCTGGGGCCCAGGGTTTGGATCCCGTCATGGCAGACAGTGGACTGTGAATTCAATAAAAATTTGGAATTAAGAATCTATTAAAGACCATGAATCCATTGTTGATTATTGCAAAGAAAAACCCCATCAGATTCGCTAATATCCTTCAGGGAAGGAATCTGCCATCCTTACCTGGTCTGGCCTACATGTGACTCCAGACCCACAGCAATGTAGTGGACTCTTTACTGCCCTTTGGGCCCAGCCAGTGACACCCTCATCCTGTGAATGAATAACAAAGAAGGTCAAGTCTTGTACACAACTATACTGTTCTTACAGATAAGTGATCTCTTAATAAATTTGCTTCTCAACTCCCTGCTAACTATTGGGGAAGGGGGTCAACATTACCATCCCAATAAGGAGATCATCCCTTTCTTATTTCTCAGTTCCACCTGTATAACCTGCCTGGATGTACTCCCAGGAATACCCTCTTGAAGCCGAGTTGTAATGCTATCCCGAATCAAAAATACCTCTCCCCCTGCTCTGTTGCCCCCTTTCTATCTTTGCTATAGCATCTGTACACTGGAACATTAAGCTGCTGGTCCTATCCATCATTAAGTCATGCCTCTGTAATTGCTATAATACCCCAGTGCGATGTTCAAAACCATACCCTGAGCTCCTCTGCCCGACCTATCGGGCCTCCTGCATTGAAATAAATGCAGTGTAACTGCTCATTCTGTGCCTTGCCCTTGTCTGCCTTGACTGTTTGACATCTGAACTGTACCAGTGTCAGACTGAGCTCTTCCCTCACTCTCTCTCTGGGTTTACCCACATTCCTTCACTGGTTTAATGCCTCCTGAATAGCACTAGCAACTGTTCCCTTCCAGTGCCAGTACAATCCATCCTTCTGATGGAGGTCAATTCTACCCCACAAGAGATTCCAATGATCCAATAATGTGAACTCTTCTATTCCCATGTCATTGATACCAATAAACAATAGCCTCCCCTCAAAATGGTTATTCTCCCCTTTAAGAATATTCTGCTCCCTCTCTGAGACATCCTTATACAAAAATTACACATTCGAATAATAAACCTTACAGACATCAGGTCATCATAAAAGGATTACATGACTCACTGAAGGTTTGGGGAAACCTTTTGAGAGAATGCGATGATTCAAAGGAGAATTTTTAAGCAGCAAATGGGATTGATCTGGAACACAATACTCACACACACAATGTGAATATCCAGATCCTGATATACTGAGTAATTCAATCAGAGTTTAGAAGAATATTTACTGAGATTACCATCTGAATGTCCACCTGTAATATCCTGTAATACAAGTTTATAAAATCTGTCACTCTCAGTTCAAGTTAGAAACCCACACCATCCCCTCCTCGTGGCCCAGGATTACTGTACATATTACCCTTGAGGGCATCAACAGTCAACTCAGAGGGACATCTGTGGGTTTCTAGGAGATTCCAACTGGAGAGCTCATGTGACTGAACACAGCAGTTAGAACATAGAACATAGAAGAATACAGCGCAGTACAGGCCCTTCGGCCCTCGATGTTGCACCGATCAAAGCCCACCTAACCTACACTAACCCACTATCCTCCATATACCTATCCAATGCCCGCTTAAATACCCATAAAGAGGGAGAGTCCACTACTGCTACTAGCAGGGCATTCCATGAACTTACGACTCGCTGAGTGAAGAACCTACCCCTAACATCAGTCCTATATCTACCCCCCCTTAATTTAAAGCTATGCCCCCTTGTAATCGCTGACTCCATACGTGGAAAAAGGTTCTCACTGTCAACCCTATCTAACCCCCTAATCTTTGACACATTGGAGAAAATGATCCAAGCGTCAGTGAGATATGGGGAACAAGAATTACTTTCTTTTCTTTCATTCCGTGCTGCCGCTCTGCCTCATCAATAAGACATGGGTGTGAAAGGCTAATGCCTAACGATGGGCAAGTTGTCTCCATCCTGACCAATGGGTAGGAAGATCCTCCCAAACACTCCAAAGCGTATCCCTAGAAAGATAGCAACTCTGCCTGCTTTCCACTGCCTTCCCACTGCCCAGTGTTCCCAGTAAATGTTTGGAAGAATGGGAAAGGGGGATATCTCCTAGAAAAGGCATAACCGGAAAGGTCTAAGAGGATTATGAAAAAAGAGAGAGATGCACAGGAGAAGGGGGCAATAAGTTGCCAGATGGGGTGTAACTTGGGAAAATGGGAAGTTGCTCATTTTGGAGGAGTTAATAAAGAACAAAGTACTATTTAAATGGTGGAAACTGTAGAAAGCTGCACCACAAATGGACCGGGGTAATTGTTCAGGAAACACAGAAAGCTACCACACAGTTACACCAGGGAATCAGGAAGGGGAATCGAATGTTTTGTTTCAAAGTTTTTCAGTATTAGAGTTTGGAGTCTCTACCTGAGAGTAATGTGTGGAAGTGCTGGTGAGACCACCATATCTGCAGGAATGAGAGCAGTTTTGGTCCGTTCAGATAAGGAAATGTGTCACTTTATTGGAGGCATTTCAGGGAAGATTCAATGAGATGATCCCTGGTTTGGAGGGATTATCTTTTAAATAAAGGCTGAAAAGGTTGGGACTCTACTCACTGGATTTTGGAGAAAGAGAGGTGATCTCAGTGAGACAGATGGGATTCTTAAGGGGTTTGGCAGGATAAATACAGAGGGAATGTGTCTGAGGGTAAATACTGAGAGGGGGGTCTGAAACCAGATTCTGAGTCACTAAATCAAGGGTTCTGTTTTGGATTCAAGTTTAAGGCGACACAGACGCAGGTACGGGTTTTCAGTAGCAATGGAGCTGGGGTGAGGTGGAGAGAAGCAACGTTGAAGAGATTGGATTTCCTGGTGTTGCGATTGTGTGGATGTCTGATCAGAAGGTCATCTTGGGGTCAGATATAACAGCAATATTGTGAAGAGTGTCGTTCTGCCTCAGAGTTCCCAGTGGGAGGGAGGGGCTCAGCAGAAAGGTAAAGGTAAGGCAATGGGTTTAACCATGACAATGTTTCATTGGAGGAAATTGCAGCTAATTGAGTAGTGGAATGTGATAAGCAGTTTGATAACTGAGTAACAGTGGAGTAATGGAGAGGGATGATGGGGAGGGCGAGCTGGGCATCGTCAGTGTACATGTCAAACCTAACACTGTTTTTGGATGATATCACCTCCCGGCACTATGTACGTGAGATACAGGAGAGACCAAAGATAGATCGTTGAGGGACACCAAATGCAAGGAATTCAGAAAGGAAAGGGAGAATGGAGATGGAGCAGGATTTTCCAACAACAGTGAGGTCAAATATCAGTTTTTCACAGAATGGGAGAGAAGGACATAACCAGAAAAGACCAACAGACAGAACAAGGAACAATATCTATGAATTGGCGAAGGGGAGTGATGAGGCGGCAGCGGAGGAAAGAGAGTTGGAAAGGGAGTTTAGTGAGATTAGGGTAAAGGGTCAAGGTGAGCTCTGATAAGGCTTGACAAGACACTGGAGAAAGATGTAGGTTTAGGACAAAAACCAGGAACACCACGTGAGGCAGTTTGGCTCAGTGGGCTAGTGGGAGGGAGAGAAACAGCAGATCGGATTATCTCAGTCTTAGTGACAGAGAAACTCCATGTGCTCCTCACTCGTTGTTGGAGGGGAGGATGGAGGAGACAGGATGATGGACAGTGTTTTACAAAGAAACAAAACCAGGGTTAGTGATATTTAAAATGAGTGATCAAACCTGATGTATTTCGGTTTTATCCAGAATATTAAAACAAACGACTGAAGTCCTGGTTCGAATCCCATCTTGGCAGACGGTGGAATCTGAATTCAAGAAAAAAAAAAGAACGTATTAGGAATCTGCTGATCTCCATGAAACCATTGTCAATGGCGAAACAAATCCTGCCAACCTGACAGCGGCCCAGCCAGCTACTCACTGAAATAATCACTGCAAAGTCTCAACACCGGAATGAAACTGGATGGACCAGTTGGCAACTAACAAGGCACCAGAAATTACAACCACAGAATCAGCCCTCTCGATGGTGCAACATCCTACTCACGAACATAAGGTTTTTGGTGCCAAAATGTGGAGAGCTGTCTCACAGACTAGTCAAGGAACAGCCTGACATAGTCATACTCACGGAATCATCCCTTACAAACATTGACCAGACACCACCATCACTATCCCTAGATATCGAGAGTGTGGTGCTGGAAAAGCACAACAGTCAGGCAGCATCCGAGGAGAAGGAGAATCGACGTTTCGAGCCTAAGCCCTTCATCAGCCTGACCTGTTGCGCTTTTCCACCACCAGACCCTTGACTCTGATCTCCAGCATCTGCAGTCTTCACTTTCTCCTGAAATCTCTGGATATGTCCTGTCCCACTGGCAGGACAGACCAGGCAGAGGTGGTGGCACAGTGGTGTACAGACAGGGAGGATTTGCCCTCGGAGCACTCAGCATTGGCTCTGGAGACCAGGAAGTCTCATGGCTCCTGTTGATTACCACGTCCCGTCCTCCCTTGGCTGATGAATCACTTCTGCTTCATGTTGAACAACATTTGGAGGAAGCTCTGAGGCAATAAAATGCAGTCAAACTTACTCTGGGTACAGGATTTTAATGTCCACAATCGAGACTAGCTCTGCAACAGAATTACTGACTGAGCTGCAGGTCCTAAAGGGTATAGCTGCTCAACTGAGTCTGCAGCGGGTGGTGAGGCAACCAACAAGAGCGTAAAACATACTTGATCTCATTGTTATGAATTGACCAGCGGCAGATCCATCTGGCCATGACAGTATCAGTACGAGCGACCATCACACATTCCTTTTGGAGACAAAGTCTTGCCTTAAAGTTGAGAAAAACCTCCATTGCGTAGAGTGGCACTATCACCGTTCTAAATGGGACAGACTTCGAAGAGATGGACGATCTCAAACTGGGTATCTCGGAGACACTGTGGGACATCAACAGCAGCAGAACTGTAATCTGTAATCTCATGGGTTTGTAAATCCTGCACTCACCCATCACAATGTACAGGAAAGGAGGGCATGCCATGAGCAGCACCAGGCAGACCTAAAAATGAAGTGCCAACCTGTTGAAGCTATCAAACAGGACTATCTGCATTTCAAACAGCATCAGCAGCAAGCAACAGAGCTAAGTGATCCTACATCCAGTGGAACAGATCGGAGCTCTGCAGTTCTGCCACACCCAGTTGTGAACGGTGATGGACAATTAAACAACTCACTGGAGGAAGCATCACAGAAATCCCCACCCTTACTGATGGAGGGGCCTCACACACCCATGCACCAGATAAGATGACAGCATTTACAGCAATCTTCAGCCAGAAGTGCAAAGTGGGATGATCCATCTCAGCCTTCTCCAGTGGTTTCTAACATCACAGATGTGAGTTTTCAGCCAGTTCGATTCAGTTTGAATAACATCAAGAAATGGTTAAGTAGTGCAAAGGTTACGGGCCCTGCAAATATTCTGGCTATAATACTGATATCTTGTGCTCCAGAACTTACCACCCACCAAGCCAAGTACCGCTCCAGCACTGGCATCTACCGACAATGTGGAACATTGCCCAGGGATGTTCAACACAAAAACACAGGGCAATCCAACCCAGCCAATTTCCATCCATCAGTCCACACTCGATCAGCAGTAAAGTGATGGAAGGTGTCATCAACTGGGCTACCAAGCAGCAGCTGCTCAGCAACAGCCAGCTGAGTGACACTCATTTTAGGCTCCACCAGGGCCACTCAGCTCCCGATTGTGTTACCGCCCTGATTCACAATCTGGCCACCAGCTGAATCCCAGAGGCGAGGTGAGTGTGACAACTCAGTCCCACTCCAAGATCACTAATTCTAGCTGATTCCACCCTCATCTCAGCTCATTTACTAAAACTCTCATCCATCGTGTGTTATCTCCAGACTTCATTTTCCAAACACACTCAGGGCCAGCTTCCCACATTCAACCTCACTGTAATATCAAGAAAGTCTAAATCTCTGCTTGTTGATTTATCAAAAGGCTCCTAATTATAATCAACAGCGTACAGCCATAGAGATGTACAGCATGGAAACAGACCCTTCGGTCCAACCCATCCATGCCGACCAGATACCCCAACCCAATCTAGTCTCACCTGGCCAATATCCCTCAATTTAAAATTCTCACACTTGATTTAATTTCTGGCTGTGATAATCCCTAGCTCCCTGCACCACACACACTTTGAGACCTCAACAACCTATTTTCTTCGAGACTCCCAACCATTTGTTAATTTATTACTTCACCTGTGTGGCTGTTTCTACAGTTGCTGAAGCAGCATGGTCTGAAATTCGCAGCCAAAACCTCTCAGGTCTGCTTTCCACCTTTAAGACATCCCTCAAACCTGCATTTTGGCAGTGCTTTTGGTCACCTGACCTAATATCTCCATCTCTGGCGTAATGTCTAAAGTTCTCAATAGCATTTTTGTGAAATTATAAGCATGATAATAAAAATACAAACTGTTGTTGATTTGGACATTATTTTCAAATCATCACTGTTGCTGAGTGAATAATCGATAATGCCACTTACCCAACCACATTGTAAGGAGCACCTTCACCACACAAACTGCAGCTGTACAAGAAAGTCAAACATCACCCTCTCCACAAGCAACAGGGCTTTGGCATTAATCACTGGTATCTGTGGAAGGAGAAACACAGTTGATGATTCAGGGAGAGCAAAATGGATTACAGGGAATGAAAATGGTACAGAATTTGATAGTCAGAAATGGAAGGAACATACACTTGCTTCTTGGAAAAAAGAATTCTTGACTGTCAAATATATTCAAGAAAAAAGTAATCTGATAATAGAGCAGTACATGGTCAGGGGCTGGGCCGCAGTGAAAAACTCATTTGCAAAGGGTCTATAAAAGTAATAATACAGGAGTAAACAGATCAAAACTACACCCATGGTTCGAGACGGAGGAAGTTAGATATTGACAAAGTGGTTATGAGGGAGCCCAGAGGTGAATCAGAGCAGGATTGGCTGCTATGATCCCAGTGACTCTATACTAGAGAAAGGCTGCACATGCGCCTGGCTGCACCTTGCCCCCTACAAAGATGGCGGCTCCGAACGTGTCCAGTGAATCTTTGTCCCGAATAAAGATGGCGGCGCTCACTCAGGACTGCAGCCGCGCTGAGGCAATTCCCCATTTACTGCAAACACGGGACTGGGACGTTCAAATTTATGTTTTCCGTCGTGCACAATTTGTTTGTGAAACCTCTCCGCTCATAGCAACGCAGTTTTTATCCCATTTCCCTGTTTATTTCTTTCCTTACCGTATCCTTTCTCTCCATAACTTCCCGAACATTCATTACAGCGACACTGCGCTGCGCGCGAGGGTGATCACATGGTTTAGTTTAGCTCCGCCCTTCATTCACTTTGATTGGTTGGAGGACCAACCTCCCCTAGGTCCTCCAGATCCGCCCACCGACCTTTCATTGGTCCAGTACTGACATCAATCACCCGCGGGTCATTTGTTGGCTAGAGCATGCGCAGTGCGTCCTGCTTAACTGATATGTTGAGTAATGTGATGGGAGAGTTTACTGAGGGTCAGAATTCCCTTTGTGTGAGCTCTGCAGTAGATTTCCTTTATTCATGGAGGGAATTGCCTTCCTACTCATGACTGTTTAGCTGTAATTGATGTATCAATGCCATCTGAATCAGTACATAAACACCTCATTTTCACTGCTTTTCACAACATCTTCTTTAGCACATTGTATCACACTCTTCTTTGAAAACAAAAAAAACATGAAACGGAGCCTCAAGGAGCAGGCGTAGGGCATTCATTCCCTTCAGCTTGTTCCCCCATTCTATCAGATCATGGCTTGGCCAACCCAGACCTCAACACTTCTTTTATACTTGATCCGCATAGCCCTCAACTGCTCAATATTTCAAAAGTATATCTGCCCTCTTTTAAAATAATTTGAGATAGAATCACAGATTCCCTACTATGTGGAAACAGGCCCTTCAGCCCAACAAGCCAGAACAACCCTCCAAAGAGTAACCCAACCATTCCCCTCCCACATTTAACTTTCACAAGTTTTTGGGCGAGAAAATTCTAGCCATTATCTGAGAAAAAAAATCTTTACTTTTCCTAAAATGAATGT
The DNA here is from genome assembly GCF_047496795.1 of Chiloscyllium punctatum. Lineage (NCBI taxonomy): Eukaryota > Metazoa > Chordata > Chondrichthyes > Orectolobiformes > Hemiscylliidae > Chiloscyllium > Chiloscyllium punctatum. Next base: position 90,855,517 of record NC_092754.1, read on the forward strand.
TCCCTTATGTAATGTCCCCTGGTTTGAGACTTCACTGGTGCTAAAAGATCTAGTCAACATCTACCCTGTCAAGCTCCTAAGAATCTTGTTTCCATCAGATCACTTCTGCTTATCTATTCTTGATAGGCCAACCCTTTCGTCCTCAAAGCAGCTAAGTGAATCTTTTTTGAATGGTCTCCGATGTTAGTTTATTCTTTATTAAATATGGGAGCTAACATTGTATACAGTACTCCAAGTGAGGATTCAGCAACAGCCAATGTGGTTAACCAATCCTCAGTCCATACTAATACATTACGCTGATACCATGAGCTCCTAAATTGTGCAATTAACTTTTATGTAGCACCTTATCATTTACATTTTTAAAATCCAAATACAGAGCATCATTGGATTGCCCTTTATCAGTCCTGCTTGTTCTCTCCTCAATGAACTGTCATAAATTTGTCAAATATAGTTTCTCTTTCACAAAACCCAGTCTACCATGTTTAATGATAAGCTTTTCTAAATATCCTGCAATTTCTTTCTTTAATATTTGACTCTGTAGATTATTTCAGTAAATGTGCTAAGTACGATTCCCCTCTCTTAAATCCATGCAGACTCTGTCCAATCCTGTCTCTGTTCAGTAAGAAATTTGACTGTTCTCCAATATAGTTAGTAAATGTATCTGTATTTATTTTTAAAAACTGATTACTTACAAATGCTGGACCCATGCAATATCAATGAATTAGTGACTCTGAATTGGGGTTATAATTTTTTTTGTTAGTTCCTTTTCATACTGTGTTATGCAGACAGCACCAAGTGATCACTCTTAATTGTGAGGAACTTTGAAAATAATATATTTTAAAAATGACATCCCAAAATGCTGCCTCATTAGTGTGCAAGGAGGATTTGCATTCAATAGTTTGCAGATGAAATTGAACAGATTTTTGCTGCATTTTGGCCAGACTGCAGGTTACACCAAAGTGGCAACTCTGTTGTCAAATTCTTACTTGACACTGCCCGAGGCGATACTGATGGGACTTCACTTTGCCATTCTTGTTCACCAGCTTTATTTCCAGGTTTAATCGTGTAATCATTCTAGAGCTTGTAATTTTAGACAACTTCTCTTTTAGGAACATATGTAAGTATCATACTGAAATGTTGCAGTGAATGGTACCAAATCTGAAATTAGTCTCTAATCTGACCCTTCTACAAATGTATTGGCATAAGTCTATGCCAGTTATTTTTCTGAAGCCTATGATTCCTGATGAAGGGCTTATGACCGAAACATCAACTCTCCTGCTTCTCGGATGCTGCCTGACTTGCTGTGCTTTTCCAGCATGACACTTTCCGACTCTAATGTCCAGCTTCTTTGGTCATCACTTTCTCCTTTGATCAACAAAAATTATTCTTGGTTTAATCTTCTCAAAAGTGCAATAGGAACCAATTCATGAAATTCAGATATCGCACATTTACCTTAACTATGTGAAGTCTAAATTATTCTTGTAATTGAAACCGTGCTGACAAACTTGTGCAGTATCAGTGCCTCACCTTTACAGTGTTCCCAGATATCACGCAGCTGCAGTATTTTGTTTTGCACTCAGCTATTTGATGTTCTCACTTGTTTCTTTGTGAAAGATTACAAAATTAACTTGGATGAATGAACTTATGATTTCTTTAACCAATGTTGGGAGAAAAAAATGTCAGTATTTCAAGTGCTGATAAAGTAAAATAAACTGATAATCAGTAGAAAGGGTTTAAGATGGATATGGAACAAATGCTGACAAATGGGACGAGATTAATTTTGGATATCTGGTCAGCATGGCCAAGTTGGACTGAAGGGTCAGATTTTGTGTTGTACAACTGCGACTTCATTCTCACAATTATTCAAGAAGTTAAATACGTCGAGGAGGAAAAGGAGAATTTATGCAGAGAATGCACTTGAAATGATGATTGAGGTATATCAAACTCACATTATTTCATGACCTTTTCCTCTGGGTTCTTCAATGAACAAACTTGTTTTGTTATCTGAATAAATATGTATCATGTGATTTGTTCGCACAAAATATTAGGATCTGGTGAACTATTAAGAAGTGTTCACGTTTAAAATTTAGGTAGCGTGATTGTTAAGCAAGAAAAGGTTGGCGTTTTACTCCCACTGAATCATTGCTCTATAAAAGGTAACAAGCTTTTTATCTGTTCTGGGCACTGAATATATGGAAGTCAATTCTGAAGGAAAAAATCCTCGTCGGTAATGTTCCCACATTTGTGGAGTAATTGCTTCTGGTCACTCTTCAGGTTATAGAGGCTCAGAAAGAAATGAGTTGGCCAAAGTTAGGAACATCATTTGGATGGACTATGCTCATTGGGGAAACTTGCAGGATCTGTAGAAGGAACACGTGTTTCAGAGTGTATGCAATAAACCTGAACATTGTTATTTTTTTCACAGAGTTTGTGACCCGACTGGAGCAGCAATGAAGCTCGTATTGTTTTTTAAATTTCCGAGCTTGCCAAATTATTGTTGGTAAATGCAGGTGACTTTATCAAAGCACATTTCACACTCCCCAGCCAGGAATTTGGTCCCAATTCTGTCAGTCCATCCATTCCAATGGATAACAGGTATTTTAAATGTGAGCACTCCATTTAACTATTTGAATTGAATACTTCAGTGGTTACATCCTCTTGGATTCTTAATTTCAAATTACTCAATGTGATTTTTTGTCCCCCCTGAATTTGCCAAGCACTGGGCAGTTCTGGAATATTGTAAAACATTTACAATAGATGCATTTACACTATTGAAGGCAACCTGGCAGATTTGAATACCATTCAGGTAGTCAACAACAATACATAATTAACTTTATGAATTGCTTACTGTACACCAACAACACAAGCCAAGTATTAGTGAGACCACAGATTGTCTCCCAAGGATTCCCAAATCTAAACAGTGCATTCCAGATATGCTCACTAACACCATCTGGGAGCAGTCTCCCAAAGTGCTCCCAGAACTTAGAAAGCACATACACTACCCTCCAAAGATAAATCTGCTGTCACAGGCTTCACTCTTATTGAATACAATGGCATTCATTATCCAGTTCTTTAACGTGACAAATGAGCTTACAAACAATTTATAAAATACTTTAAATCCTGAAGAAATGTGATGTCAGCCCTTTGTAGAAGTGAATGGAAAGTGTGATGTTTGCTTGAACGTTGGCTCTATGTATCAGACTGATCTGAACCTTTAGCAAGATGTGGGATGTTTCCCACACACTTTGTTTAAAAAAGCAAAGATTATGCTCTGAGATTTAAATGTTCGATCAGGTTTAATAAAAACCCTTCCAAAAATTGAGTTTGACTTCAGCTCCTTTAAAGAGACATGCTCTTGGCCTTCAATTTTGTGACATGTGATCATTCTTTGGTAAAGGTGGCTGTGTGTAACACTGCAGGATGTTGTGCTGAAGTGCCTCATTGGGTGGAGGAGCTTTATTACTGGTGTAACTTGGCTAATTTTGAGATGGAATATTATTGTGAGTTAAATCTTGTTTTTAAACCGAGACGTGCTTGTGTAACTCAAGTGTAGAAACTATGCTCATGTTTGCAATGAACCTTTCACTTTTGGAGATTAGTATTTTTCCAATCTGTTTTGTAAATAAAGTTCACTATAGAAAGCACAGTGCTGGAGAACATCAGGTCCAGCAGCATCTCTGAGGGGAATAAAACATTGTAAGCTCCAAGTCTCATGACCTTTTGTCCGTTCAGATGAAGAGTCAGTGAACTTCAAATGTAACATTTTTTTTCACTTCACAGATACCCTCAGAACTGCTGAGTTTCTCCAGCACTTTGTTTCTGTGGTTGAGATCTCCAGCACGTATAGTTTATTTTTTTGTTATAGATCCTGTGATTTGACTTGGGGAGCGAGGGGCTGCAACTGTGACCAACGAGGATAAAACTCCCTAACCACGGAAAACAAACTGGTTTTTTATACTTTGCAAAACACGACTGTAAATAAGAAATGCAACTTTACTAAGTGTAAGAAGGCATACCACCTGCCTTGTCTCAAACTTGCTACTCATCTTTGAGGACTAACCTGTCAGAATTGTGTTTGCTCCCTTCCTTTGAGATCACAGTCCACAAATGTCCCAGTTCCAATTCCTGGGCCGGGCCCGGTTACCACATTGCAGTGGGTTGGGGAGCTTTGTGTCAGCCTGAAGTTTTTGTTAAGAGCAACATTGCAGGTTGAAGTTGACGGTTTTGCCTAATATTGTGTAATCAAACTTGGAGGAAATCCTTCCGAATGTATTGATTAACTGGGCTGAGCTTGTTTACATGCAGCCCTGTTAGTAGTGCTGTAATATTCTCAATTAATAATCACACAACACCAGGTTATAGTCCATCAGGTTTATTTGGAAGCACACTAGCTTTCAGAGCACCGCTCCTTCATCAGGTGATTGTGGAGGGCACAATTCTAAGGCACGGAATTTGTAGCAAACATTTACAGTGTGATGTAACTGAAATTATCCATTGAAAAATACCTTGATTGTCTGTTCAGTCTTTCATTTGTTCGAATACCATGATAGTTTCACTTCTTTCATGTGTAAATTACAAATCCTTTTTTTTTTAAAGTTGCATTCCTGACAGTGGCCCACCAAATCACTCATTGTATTAGTCACTGCACAGACTCAACAAAGAAATGAAACTGGATGGACCACATTGTATTTTCTCGTGCACTGGAAAATACAACCACACAATCAGCCCTCTTGACCCTGCAACTTCTGTCTCACTGTGGTCCAACAGCAGCAGCAGAACTGTACTCCAGCCCAATCTGAAATCTCATGGCCTGGTATATCCCCCACTCAACCATTAACATCAAGTCAGGGGAATCAACCCTGGTTCAATGGAGAGTTCCGCAGGGCATGCCAGGAGCAATACCAGGAATACCTAAAAATGTGGTGCCAACCTGGTGAAGCTACAGTGCAAGCAACACCAAATAGAACTATGTGATCAAACAACCAATGGATCAGATCTGAGTTCTGCCACACCTAGTCAGGAATGGTGATGGACAATTAAACAACTCACTGCAGGAAGCATCACAATATCCCTACCCTTACTAATGGAGGAGCCTCACACATTCATGCAACAGATAAGACAACAGCATTTGCAGCAATCTTCAGCCAGCAGTGCCAAGTGGATGAGCCTTCTCTATTGGTCCCTGACTTCACAGATGTGAATTGAATTGGTTGAAAACTCATTTCAAATCAGATCAAGAAATTGACAAGTAGTGTAAAGGCTATGGGCCCTGCCGCATTGTGGCAATAATACTGATGGCTGTGCTCCAGAACTTGCTGTAAATGTGTTGCTGGAAAAGCACAGCAGGTCAGGCAGCATCCAAGGAGGAGGAGAATCGATGTTTTGGGCATGAGCCCTTCTTCAGGAATGAGTTCCTGAATGCTGCCTGACCTGCTGCTCTTTTCCAGCAACACATTTTCAGCTCTGATCTCCAGCACCTGCAGTCCTCACTTTCTCCTCCAGAACTTGCTGCCCACCAAGACAAGTTGTGCTCCAGCACTGGCATCTGGGAAACATTTCCAAATGTCAGTAGTGTTGTTCAACACAAAAACGCAGGACACATTCAACCCAGCCAATTTCCCTCCATCAGTCCACACTCCCTCAGCAGTGAAGTGTTGGAAGTTGTCATCGATAGTGCTGTCAAGCACATGCTCACAATAACCTGCTCAGTGACACCCAGTTTGGGTTCTGCCAGGGCCAATCAGCTTCTGAGCTTGTAACAGACTTGATTCACAAACTGACAAACAGCTGAATACCACAGCTGAGGGCAACAGCACAGTCCCACTCCAAGACCACTATTTCGACTTCATTGATATCACCTGACCTCACCACAGTCTCAGCCCATTTACTGAAACTCTCTTTCATTATCTAAACCCACTCCTGACCAGCATCCCACAATCACCCTCCCTATAATCTTCAAAATATTGAGAACTCTACCGCCCAAGTATTCACTTGTACTTGCTGATCCATCAAAATGCTCCCATTTATAAGCAACAGCAATTTACTTTCACACCCTTGACTTAATTCCTGGCTGTAATCATTCCTATCTTCCTGCACCACACACCCTTTCACATCTCAACAACTCATTTTAGTTCAGACTCTCAATGATGTGTTTATTTTTGGGTTCAGCTGTGTGACTGTTTCTATAGATTCCAAGGCAAAATGGTCTGGAATTCCTACCATCTAAGATCTGCTTTCTTCCTTGAAGTCATTCCTGAAAAATTGCTTATTTGGTAATGGTTTTGGTCACCGGATATAATATTCTCCATCTGTGGTCTTATGTCAAAAGTTCTCAATATTTTTGTGAAATTAAAAATGTGTTGATTTGTACAGATATCTTCTACTCTTCACTATCTCTGAGTGAATAATCTGTAATATCTCCTACCCAACCACGTCGTAGGAGCACCTTCACCATACAATCTGCAGCAGTACAAATAAGTCAAACATCACCTTCTCAACAGGCAAGAGAGCTTTGGCCTTGATCACTGGTATCTGTGGAAGGAGAAATACACATGATGTTTCAGGGAGTGCAATATGAATTATAGGGAATGAAAATGGTGCAGAATTTGACTGTCAGAAATGGAAGGAAAATCCACTCACTATTGGAAAAAAAGAATTCTTGACTGTCAAAGATATTGTGGAAAAAATAACCTGATAATGGGGCATATGGTCAGGAGCCGGGCAGCAGTGGACAATTCATTTACAAAGAGGTCTGTGAACGTAATAGTAAAATACTACACAGAACAAAAATACACACGAGAGACTGAGGAAGCTAACAAACAAGTGGACATCAAAGAGCCCAGAGATGAATCAGAGCAATGTTCACTTTTATGATCCCACAGTCAGAGATGTCTAGCACAGAAACAGACTCTTCAGTCCAACCCATCTGTGCCAACCAAGTATTCTAACCTAACGTATTCGCATTTGCCAGCACTTGGCCAACATCCCTCTGAACACTTCCTATTCAAATGCCTTTGAAATGTTACAATTTTAGTTGCCCTTTAGGCTCCTTTTAAATTCCCCCCCACCCCCCACCCTAAACCTCTATCCTCTAGTTTTATGCTCCACCAACCCTTGTCTAGTTACGGTATCCCTGTCCCTCACGATTTTTGTAAGCTTCTAAAACATCACACCTCAGCCTATAACACTGCAGCGAAAATGGCCCCAGCCTATCATGCCTCTCCCTGCAACTCAAATCCTCCAACGCTGGCAACATCCTTGAAAATCAATTCTCAAACCTTTCAAGTTTCAGTGCCTCCTTCTGAAAGGAGGGAGACCAGAACCGCACACAATATTCCAAAAGTGACCTAACCAATGTCCTGTCCAGCTCCTTTACTCAATGCTCTGACCAATAATGGGAAGCATACGAAATGCCTTTTTCGCTATCCTATCGACCTGCGACGCTACTTTCAAGGAACTATGAACCTGCATTCCAAGGTCTCTTTGTTCAGCAAGACTCTCCATGACCTTACAATTCAATGTGTGAGTCCTGCTCTGATTTGCTTTTCTAAAATGCAGCACCTCACATTTATCTAAATTAAACCCTATCTGGCACTCCTAGCCCATTGTTCCATCCGATCAATATCCCATTGTACTCTGAAATACCCGTTATCACTGTCCACAATACCTCCAATTTTGGTGTCACCTGCAAACTTACTAACTATACCGCCTCTGTTCACATCCAAATCATTTAAACGAATGACAAAACAAATCCAGAAAAAGATCCATTTCTCTGTGTGTGAATATGCTCTGTGTAAATCCTTTCCTTTGTCTCTCTACCAGAGAAGGCTGCACATGCGTCCCCCTGAACTTTGCCCCCTACAAAGCTGGCGGCTGCACAAGTCCAGTTAATCGTTGCCCCGAATAAAGATGGTGGCGCTTACTCGAGTCAATCGCGAGATGAGGCATTGTCCCGTTTACTGCAAAAACGGGACTAAGTTTCAAATTTGTATTTTCCGATGTGCACCAAATGTCTGTGAACCCTCTCAACCCATACCAACACCATTTCCCTCCCGCTTGCTGCTGTTTATTTCTATCTTTACCAACGGCTCTCCGTCCACACATCCCGAACCGATTGCGAGGATGATCACGTGGTATAGTCTACTCCCGCCCCTCATTCATCCTGATTGATCGGAGGACCAACTGCCCCGCCAGGTCCTCCAGCGCTGTCTCTGCCTTTCCATTGGTCCGCCTCTGACAGCAATCACCCGCGGCCCATTGTTGGCTGGAGCATACGGATTGCGTCGTGGCTTTTGTTGCTGGTCATGAGTTACAAGAGTTAAAAATGACACAACAGCATCTCAAAACCACCTGATGAAGAAGCTTCCAAATAATCCTGTTGACCAATAATCTGGTGTTCTGTGAATTTTACTTTTGTCCATCCCAATCCAACACCAACACCTCCAAGTCACGAATGAGGGAGGGATGTATAACAGAAGAACTAGGAACAGGAGAAGGCCTTCCTGCCCTTCGAGCCTGCTCTGCCATTCAATAAGATCATGGCTGATCATTTCGTGGACACTGAACCATTTACCCATGTTCTCACCGTGTCCATTAATTAATTACGTTTTTAAAAATCTAACCTAGCTTTAAAAACATTTACTGAACTAGCATCAACTACTTCCCTGGGCAATGAATTCCATCGAGGTCAAGAAGTTCCTGCTCAATTCAGTCTTAAATTTGCTGCCTCTAATCTTGCGATGATGCTCTCTTGTCCTTGCTTCACCTGCCAGTGGAAACATCTCTCTATTTCTATTTTATCCATTCCATTCATTATTTTATATCTTTCCATTCTTCTGAATTCCAATGAATATAATCCCAATCTACTCAGTCTCTCTTAAGCCAGACCCCTCAACTCTGGGATCAACCTAATTAACCTCCTCTGCACCCTCTCTCGTGCCAGTACATCCTTTCTCAAGTAAGACGACAAAAACTACATGCAGTACTCCAGGGGTGGTCTCACCAGCACTCAAATACAGCTGGAACATAACCTCTGCCTTTAAACACATTCCTTTCAGCAACGAAGGACAAAATTCCATTTGCTTTCTGAACTGATTGTTGTACCCGGTGACCAACCTTCATGCAGAAGGATGCTCAGGTCACTCTGCAGAGCAAATGATGCAACTTTTTAACATTCAAGTGATTTTATTTTTAAATGTTACTACAACCAAAGAGTATAAACTTTATACTTACAAACATTCTATTTAATTTGACAGACCATTACCCACTCACTCAAATGTATCTTTGTTGCTCTGCAAAGTTTCACAGTCCTCCGCTCACTTTGTCCTGCTAATCATCTTGGTGTCACATGCAAACTTTGACACCCTACATGTAGTTCCAACTCCAAATCATCTGTATCAGTTGTAAATAATTGCAGTCCCAACACTGATCCCTGAGGCACACGACTTGTCAATGATTGTCAGCAAGAATAATACTCATTTGTCCCCAACAGTTTGCTTCCTATTAGTTTACCAATCTTCTATCCATGCTAATACTCTACCGCTAACGCCATGCACCCTTATATTGTGCAACAGCCTCTTGCACAGCACCTTGTTGATGGTCTTTTGGAAATCCAGGTACACCACATCCACTGGGTCGCCATTGTCCACCTTGTTTGAAATGTCTTCATAGAATTCCAAAAGATTGGTCAAGCATGACCTGCCCTTCATGAACCCATACTGCATCTGTACAATGGACAATTTCTATCGAGATTCCCTGTTATTTCTTCCTTGATAATAGACCCAAACATCTTTCCCACTACAGAGAATAAACTAACTGGTATATAATTCCCCACTTTTTGTCCACCTTCTTTTAAAAACAGTGGTGTCACTTTTGCTGTTTTCCAATCTGCTGGGACTGCCACAGAGTCCAGTGAATTTTAGAAAATTACTGCCAGTGCATTTGCTGTTTTTCCTGGCATCTCTTTTAGTACCCTGGGAGGAATTCCATCAGGGTCAGAAGACTTTTCTATGGTTAGCTCAATTACCTCCAAACAGTCTAAAACTAGCTGTTCCGTAATAATGATAGTTTCCAAATCCTCACCTACCTTTGTCTCTTTGCTAGTTACTGGAAAGATATTAGTATCCTCCACTGTGATATCCCATAACTAAATGCTTCTTCTCATTTTCCAAAGGACCAACATTTACTTTAGCCATTCTTTTCTCATTATATATATTTATATACACTTTTGCTCTCTGTCTTTATAGTCTGTGTTAGTTTATTTTTCTCATGTTCTATATTACTTTTCTTTATAGCTCTTTTGTGGCTTTCAGTTGACCTTTAACGTTTTCCCAGTTCTAGTTTCACGCTGTTTTTGGCCACTTTGTACACCTTCTCTTTCAATTTGATTTTCCAGAATAGCAACCCGATTCTCCAAGCATTTCACATACTCTTTCTTCTTGCGACGGCACTCTCGAGCCGCTTCCCTGTTTTTCATGAGGCAGATTTCACATTTCTGAGTGGTTTCTTCAGCATTCTGGGACTGGCTTTGCAGGACTGGTGAAGATGCCATAACCATTCCCTGGCCAGCAGTGGAGTTAGGAGTTGTACGGATCTTATAGGTTTGGACATCTTCAGCAGCACCTCGTACAAGCACTTGGCTGCCTGGCACAGAAGGGCTTATGCCCAAAACGTCGATTCTCCTGTTCCTTGGATGCTGCCTGATTCCTGAAGAAGGGCTTATGCCCGAAACGTCGATTCTCCTGTTCCTTGGATGCTACCTGACCTGCTGCGCTTTTCCAGCAACACATTTTCAACAAAGATTTGCTGTCCATCGGGGCTCATTGCATACTGTACAATGGCTGCTCCAACCTTGGCTGTAGCTGCGTTGGTCATTGTTAGTGTCTGGAGTCCTTGCACTCCATCTGAACCATTGTTGGCCAGCTGAATTGCTCCCCCGCTGTGTGATAGCAATGAATTGTCTGCTGATAGTCTGATAGATGGGTGTCTGCATCGTCATTGTAGTAACAGTTGAGACAGACTCTTCTTCTGATTTTTCCTCATCAATTTCTTGGCACACCAGGGGATCAGAAGAAAGTTCATTCAGGATTTTCCTGAATGAAGGCCGTCTCAATAGAATTTCTCTACGTTTCTGAGAGTCAGTCATGCTATCCACAGATTCCTTGGAGTCCTCACATTCAGATATAGTAGAGATCTGAACAGTCTGAACTGGAGGGGACTGTATGACTGAAGACTGAGCTGCTTGGATAACTCCTTGCACTTGAACAGTCTGCCCATTCGGCAAATGCACTGAAGTTACTGTCGTTGATTGGATCCCAGGCATGGTTACCTGCGTGGTCATGTTATATATTAATTATCCAGATGAAGGGACTGGGGGCATTCTAGCGAAGTTTGCCAATGATACGAAGTTAGGTGGACAGGCAGGTAGTACTGAGGAAGTGGAGAGGCTGCAGAATGATCTAGACAGTTTGGGAGAGTGGTCCAGGAAATGGTTGATGAAATTCAACGTGAACAAATGCGAGGTCTTGCACGTTGGAAAAAAGAATACAAGCATGGACTACCTTGTAAACGGTGAGAAAATTCATAAAGCCAAAGTACAAAGGGATCTGGGAGTGCTAGTCGAGGATTCTCTAAAGGTAAACATGCAGGTTGAGTCCATGATTAAGAAAGCGAATGCAATGTTGTCATTTATCTCAAGAGGGTTGGAATATAAAAGCAGCGATGTGCTACTGAGACTTTATAAAGCTCTGGTTAGGCCTCATTTGGCGTACTGTGTCCAGTTTTGGTCCCTATACCTCAGGAAGGACATACTGGCACTGGAGCGTGTCCAGCGGAGATTCACATGGATGATCACTGGAATGACAGGTCTAGCATATGAGGAACGGCTGAGGATCCTGGGATTGTATTCATTGGAGTTTAGAAGGTTAAGGGGAGATCTAATAGAAACTTACAAGATAATACATGTTTTGGAAGGGGTGGATGCTAGGAAATTGTTTCCGTTAGGTGAGGAGATTAGGACCGGTGGGCACAGCCTTAGAATTAGAGGGGGTAAATTCAGAACAGTAATGCGGAGACATTTCTTCAGCCAGAGAGTTGTGGGCCTGTGGAATTCATTGCCACGGAGTGCAGTGGAGGCTGGGACACTAAATGTCTTCAAGGCAGAGATTGATATATTCTTGATGTCACAAGGAATTAAGGGCTACAGGGAGAATGCGGGTGAGTGGAGTTGAAATGCCCATCAGCCATGATTAAATGGCGGAGTGGACTCGCTGGGCCAAATGGCCTTACTTCCACTCCTATGTCTTATGTTCTTAGGGTCTAATTTGATCACTTTCCTTCGATACCCATTGCCGAGTATACCTTTTCATACAGTCCTTCCTTTTCACTGGAATACATCTTTGCTGAGCACTTTGTAAAATGTCTTTGAAAATCTTCCACTGCTCATCAACTTCCCACCATAAAATTTTTGTTTACAGTCTACTTTATCCAGATTCTCTCTCATTCTATTGTAGTTCCCAGTGTTCAAGCACAGGACCCAGTTAATAGATTTTATCTTCACACTCTCCATATGTATTCTAATTCAACCATACAGTGATCGCTTCTTCCCAGGGGATCGCTAACTCTGAAGTCATTAATTATTCCTGCCTCATTGCACAGGGCCAGATCTTGGATAGCTTGCTCCCTTGTCAGTTCCATTTCATACTGTTCAAGAAAACTATCATGAATACACTTAGTGAACTCCTCAAGGCTACCTTGACTGAGCTGGTTTGACCAATCTACATGTAGATTAAAACCATCGACGATAATAGCTGTACCATTTGTACAGGCATTAGTTATTTATTTGTTTGTTTATTGCCCATGCCAATGTGATGTAATTATTTGGTGGCCTATACATTGCACCTATCAGTGACTTTCTTGTTAGAATTTTGACTGCATCATTCCTGTTTCTCCTAATGTATGGCAATACCAACAACAACTTGCATTGTATGGAACTTTCACAATGGCAAATCTCCTAAGATGCTTCATGGATGATCAAAACATTGATTAAAGAGAATGATTTTAAAATACATCTTAAAAGGAAGATAGAGAAGGTTAGGGAGGCTATTCCACAGACTTCTGCCCTTGACAGCTCCAGCTGTGGAATGATACAGGTGGGGTGGGTTGGAAAGGGAACGTGCAAAGGGGAAATGGAAAAGTGCAAGCAGTGCATAAAGTCTTAAGGATAGAGGAGGTTCCAGACCGAGTCTGTCATGGAGTTTGAAGCACTGCAACAGGTTCATGCATGTCACGACTATAGTGCTAAAAGAGATTTCTGCTGTCCGAAACAGCGTGACGGATCTTGTATTGTGGACTTATGAAATGACAGTGATCTCTACCAAACATGTACGAGGTAGAGTCAGGGCAATAATGAGATGCTGCAGCAGGAGGGGAACAGGTAACTCCATACAAAACCCTACTCTTTCTCACCCATTTTCAACTCCAAAACCGAGTGAGTTCTAGAAAAGCACCTTTATATCCCACCACAACACTTTACCCCACAATCGTGGTATATGTGCACAAGGAGGAGTAGAACAGACTGTACTGGGACCGTGAAACACTTGGTAAAGACTAAAATCATCTGACTATTGAGAGCACCACCACATTGTATGGGTTTTCTATTGTTTTTACTCGGTTCCTGACTTCCCTTATTTTCCCTCATGAACCTGTTCAAAGTTGTTTTTACACACACCTGCAGTACCTGTGAATTGAACGCCGGTCTCTCGGTCCAAGATTCGGGATATTTTCCCTGCATCACAAGGCATCGACTCCAACTTCCCTTGTCCGTTAATGTTTCTGTTGCTTAACTGCTGAGTCGCACCTGAATCACCTCTGCTTTTGGAAGGAAGGGGCGGAACTGAAGGACCGAGCAGCGGCCGGTCCTCCAACCAGAGTGAGTGAGGAGCGGGCCAATGCATTCTGTGGAGTGAACGCTTCAGGATTGGTCAGAAAGCAAACTGCTTTGCAGGATTGATCATTGCCACGGCATAGCGGAGCATTAAACACCTCTCATAAACCAATGTGAGATTTTAAAGAAATAGTTCAGATGTAAATCTGACAATGAACATATTTCCAATCGATTTATACAACTTGAGTAACAAACTTATTTTCAAACTCCCAGAACGATTGGTAATTTACATACCTGGCTGGTATGGTTAAATTGGACCAAACAATCTATTTGCATATTAACCATCTCAATGACTGTAACTCGACAGAGCACTTGTTAATGTCGGATATTTCCCCCGTGATTCTGTGTAGATATGAATATTCTCTATAAACTCCCTGACAACCTCCAACGCACGCGCAGTTTGGTTTCTATGAAGAGCATGCACAGTGTCACATTAACCAAGACACGGCGAGTCATGGAGCAGCTTTCTCCGGGTGTGGCTACGATCGGCTTCAGAGAGCGGCGTCTGGGAGACTTGCTGGGAGAAAGGAGCGGAGAGAATTCAAAAGACGCGGATATAGGTGAAAAAAAATCCGAAAAAGACCCTCCAGACCCGGATAAGGAGATGATGGTCTCTGTCGGGAAAGCGGCCCAGGGTCACGGCCGCCATTTATTTGAGGGAAGAGGGAGCGCGGGCCTCAGAGCCGCCATCTTGAGAAGGTCAATGCGCAGGAGGGCGGGGCTATCGGGTCCAGGACAATCGGAGGAAAGACCCACCTTAGATCATTTCACTAAAGACATGAATGCACCCGGTGGATTTTTCTTAACATCAGCAATTGTTTAATATGCACAGGTTTTTAATTACATCTTTTTTGAAGCATTTAATTCTCATTTTCTCATTTGCAATGGTGGGATTTGTACCTGTGTCCAGTGAACATTTGCTGAGTTTCTGGATAAATTGTCTCACTTAATGCCACTCGACCATCACTTCGCCTGCTCACAGGTTGCCCATCCCAGTGCAACATGAATCAAAACCCTTTCTTCCTGCACAATTGTTTGATCTTGCACTCTGGTGATATCACTTAGTATCTCTCCATGTGGTATCCCTCACTGTGTGGGTCTAATTGCTGCCTCTGTCAATGTCCCTCGCTCTTGTAGCTCCTCCAGATCCTGAGCAAACAGAATTCTCCACTCCAGATAGACGATGGAGACTGGGATGTTCCAGATTTCTGTGGGACTCAGTGCCATTTGACATGAGTAGCCCTCACTGCAACAGTCTAATTTCCCATTCTGCTAATCTGTCTGTAGGTACTCAGGAAGGTCCTGACTAATAGACTTCCCAGCTGCTGGGTGTCTCATCCATCCCTCATTGAAGATGATTTGTCAGCCAGAGAGACACAGGGCAGGGAGATCTGGAGCCTTCAATAAATCCTGCAGTGAGGTAAGATCACTCACAGTGCACAGAGCAGAGAGCAATGAGAGGGCTCCAAACATCAGCTAACAGGACATGATATAGCTATAGTGCTGGAGGGGGAGCACAGTACAGACACACCCCAGATTCAGTCACTGCCTTTACTGCAAGTTTTCTTGTACTAAGATAACATAGGGAGTGTCACAGTTATCAATCCAAGCCTGTGCTGTCTTAGTGAGCATCAGTACAAAAGAGGGGAAAGCAGGCCTTCCACGAGTGGGTGGGAATGCTCTCTGGGAATGTTCCATTCTGTATTCCCTCTCCCACACTGTATCTATGGCTTGTCTTGTGGATCAGTGTCTTCAATCATTCTAATGCCAAAAACAGTTCCTATCTCTGTACTTTCCTCCCCTCTTACCAATCACTTCACACATTTGAAACCTGCTCCAGTCCAGACGACCATACATATCACTCTAACTTACTTCAGGCTCGACAACATGCCTTGTCACGATAGTCCACTCCCCCAATAACCCAAGACTTAGGGTCTGTTTCTGTGCTGCATGACTCTCTGGCCGAAGTCATCAATGCTGACCAGGTTTCCTGAACTGAATGAGTTGCATTTCCCTGCGTTTGGCCCATGGCCCTTCAAACCTTCTCCCCTCCATGTTCCTGCCCAAATGTCTTTTCCATGTTGTAATTGTTCTTGTTTCTCCCATGCGCCACTGGCAGTCCATTCCGTATATGAACCGTCCTCTGTGGAAAATGTTGCCCCTCAGCTCTCTAAGTAAATCTTTGCTCTCAGTCACTCCTCAGGCCTTACCCATTCTGCTGTGGGACACAACCCCTCCCCACATAGACTCCCCTCGGACATTACCCACCCTGCTGTGGGACACAACCCCTCCTCAGTACAGATTCCCCTCGAGCCTTACCCATCCTGCTGTGGGACCGAACCCCTCCCCGGCACAGACTCCTCTCGGGCCTTAACCGTCTGGCTGGGGGATACAACCCCTCCCCGGTACAGTCTACCCTTGAGCCTTACCTGTCCTGCTTTGGGTCGCATACCGTCCCTGGTATAGAGTACCCTCGGGCCTCACCCTTCCTGCTGTGAGGCACAACCCCTCCCCGGTACAGTCTCTTGACTGGCCTTAACCATCCTGCTGTGGGGTACAACCCCTCCCTGGTGCAATCTGCCCTCGGGCCTTACCCATCCTGCTTGGGATACAACCCCTCCACGGTACAACTCACCTCAGGCCTTACCAATCCTGCTGTGGGACACAGACCCTTACCCATCCTTCTGTGGGACACAACCCCTCCCCGATACAGACTTCCCTCGGGCCTTACCCATCCTGCTGAGGGACACAACCCCTCCCTGGTACAGAATCACCTCGGGCCTTACCCATCCTGCCATGGAACACAACCCCTCCCCAGTACAGACCCCCCTCGGGTCTTACCCATCCTGCTGAGGGACACAACCCCTCCCCGGTACAGACTCCCCTCGGGCCTTACCCATCCTGCCATGGAACACAACCCCTCCCCAGTACAGACCTCCCTTGGGTCTTACCCATCCTGCTGCGGGACACAGCCGCTCCCCGGTACAGACTCCCCTCAAGCCTTACCCACCCTGCTGTGAGACACAACCCCTCTACGGGTTGGACTCCCCTCAGGTCTTACCCATTCTGCTGTGGGACACAACCCCTCCCTGTTGCAATCTCCCCTGGGGCCTTACCCATCCTGCTGTGGAACACAACCCGTCCCCAGTACAGACTCCCCTCGGGCCTTACCCATCCTGCTGTGGGGGACACGCTCCCCTGTACAGATTCCCGTCCGGCCTCACCCACCCTAACGTGGGATACAATGCCTCCCCGGTACAGATTTCCCTCGGACATTACCCATCCCGGTTCCAGACTTGTCCAAGGCCTTACCCATCCTGCTGTGGGACATGACCATTTCCCGGTACAGAGTCCGCTTGGGCCTTACCCATCCTGCTGTGGGACACAACCCCTGTCCGGTACAGAGTCCCCTTGGGCCTTACCCATCCTGCTGTGGGACACAACCCCTGTCCGGTACAGAGTCCGCTCGGGCCTTGCCCATCCTGCTGAGGGACACAACCCCTGTCCGGTACAGAGTCCCCTTGGGCCTTACCCATCCTGCTGTGGGACACAACCCCTGTCCGGTACAGAGTCCCCTTGGGCCTTACCCATCCTGCTGAGGGACACAACCCCTGTCCGGTACAGAGTCCCCTTGGACCATACCCATCCTGCTGTGGGACACAACCCCTGTCCGGTACAGAGTCCCCTTGGGCCTTACCCATCCTGCTGAGGGACACAACCCCTGTCCGGTACAGAGTCCCCTTGGACCGTACCCATCCTGCTGAGGGACACAACCCCTGTCCGGTAATGAGTCCCCTCGGGCCTTACCCATCCTGCTGTGGGACAGGTTGACAATTGTATTGAATAGAATCCCTCCAGTGTGGAATCAGGCCCTTGGTCCAGCAAGTCCACACCGACCCACGATACATACACTGCTCAAAATAGCTTCAAAGTACATAGAAAATGTGATCACTGAATTGGTTAAAATCTCCGCAGTTACATTGGGCAATTTAAAAGTCTCGCTGTATTGGTGATATGTTCCTTTTCTTCAAACAGGTAACATTTTTATTAAAGCAACAGATGTTCATTGTGAGAGTGTCTCTGTTAAACTAGAATCTGTTCTGTTCTCTGTGTAACAGGCTGTTGTTGTGTGCGATGGACTGTCACTAACAGTGTAATTGACCTGTGAATCCTTGATCAGGTTTCCTTTGTCTGTAAATCTAGTGATCAGTGAACTACACATCCACTCTTCTTCGCGAAAACAAAGAATCATTTCTCAATGAAAAAATGGCACATCACAAGGCTATTTCATGGATTTTTGGCACACCCCACCGACCAGTGTATCTGGTAAGTCTGTTTCCAGAATAATTCTGAACTCGATCTGTAACTCTGACAGTATCTGTATTGCTTGTCAGTTGGTGGAGAATTCAGCCTCTTTATTCTGAGCTGTTGTGATGCAGGCGGTGGCTTCATTCTGTCTCTGCCAAGCTTGTTTTCTCCTTCTGCTGTGATTCTGGGAGATTCCTTTCTGCAGGTTAGAATATTCAGTGACTGAACATTGAATGATTTTGACTCTAACAGAGCAGTGGCCTTGTTTTCAGCTAATTATTCACTTTCCATTTCCTGGTTGTGTTGAATGCTCAGAGCCTGTTTCTGTAACAATGTTTCCATTCACTTGTGTTGGAGTCACTGACAGCCACGTGGTCAGTCAGTTTCAGGCTGATGGATCAGTTTCTCTGTCCTATTAGATGGTGGTCACTTGCTCAGTTTCCGATGGTTCACCTCAGTGTCAGTCCATCAGCTGCTGAAACCCTCCATCCAGCATTTGTTCCCTCTGACCATGACTACCCAACACAGTCCCAGCTTGTCTCCCACATTCTACCTCCATATATTCATGATCACCTCAGATTCTACTGTCTGTGTCCTTACAGCGAGTCACGTAGGTCATCCACCTCCATTTCACGCTGCTCTACATTACATTCACTCCAAATGTAATTTCAGAATTCCATTCATTGTGTTTAAATACACCCCTGATCTTGTCCAGTCCAAATATCCAGGTTCCATCAGGTAGGTGGGTGTCCGCGTGGTCGGGTTGGAGCAACAGCAGGACACACTGAGGATCATACAGGGGATAAAGATGGGGTTGGATGCGGATGTTTAAGAAGAGAGAGCTGGTGTATTGTTGGGAATAGCTTCTCAGGGGAGTAGCACAGCGGTAGCCAGGTCTATAACACCACAACTCAATGGTCTGAGTTATCGGGAGAGGTTGGACAAGCTGGGACATTTTTCTTCAGAGCATAGGAGACATAAGGGAGATCTTATAGAAATGTATATGATCATGAGAAGCATGGATAGGGTGAATGCATTCAGTCTTTTTCCCAGGGTTGAAGAATTGAAGACTAGAGCGCATCAGCTTAAGGTTAGAGGGGAAAGAATAAAAGGGAACGTTAGCAGCAACTTTCTTACACAGATGCTGATTCTCATACGGAATGAGCTGTCAGTGGAGGTGGCTGAGGCAGGTACATTAACAACATTTAAGAGGCATTTGGACAGATACATGGGTAGGAAAGGATTAGAAGGATATGGGGCATGGGCAGGGAAATGGGGTTGCCATGGATGGACATTATGGTTGCCAGGGATCAGTCTGGCTCCTAGGGCCTCTCTCTGTGCTGTAGGACTCTATGTCTCTATAACTGACTCTGCTGTAGAACAAGGTCGGGCAAAATCCAAGGGAGCGAAAATAGGAGGAGAGCTGCTAGTTGGGGGCATAGACAGGTGTTACTGTGGCTGTGTCCAAGACTCCAGGATGGGGTCTTGTATCCCTGGTGCCTGGGTCAAGGACATCTCTGAGCATTTGCATCTGAATTGGGAGAATGGGAGACCAGAGGTCATGGTGCACATTGCTACCAATGACACGGGTAGAAAGAGGGATGAGATCCTGAGCAGTAAGCACAGGAAGTAGGGAACGACTGAAAAGCAGGACCTTGAGGGTAGTAATAACTGCGTTACCACCAGTCCCATGTGCTTGTGAGATAAGGAATTGAAAGATAGCAGAGATGAATGCATGGCTGAAGAGCTGGTAGAGGGGGAGAGTTTCAGGATCTTGGATCATTGGAACCTCTTCTGAAGCAGGGGGTGACCTGAACTAGAGGGGAACTGATATCCTCACAGGGAGGATCGCTCCTGCTACAAGGGAAGGGTTTAACCTAGAATGGCAAGGGCATGAGAACCACAGTAGCAGGGCAGCACATTGTGGGGGCTCGGGATGAGGACGGAAGGAAGGAAGATGTAAACGAGTCAATCAGAAAGGGAATACAGAGAAATGAACACCATAGTACGAATGGGCTGAAGTGTGTTAATTTCAACACAAGGAGCAACGTAGCTAAGGTAGATAAACTCCGATCCGATATTGTGGCCATTCCAGAAATGTGGTTGGGAGAAGCACAGGCCTGGCTGCTGAACACTTCAGGGTTTCATTGTTTCAGAATGAGTCTGGCCAGGTGACTGACCTTTTAGTGGGAGACCATTTTGGAAACAGTGATCACAACTTAAGTTTTTTTAAGGTAGCTACGAATAAGGATACGGACAGGACCCTGAGGGATTTTTCTAAATTATGGGATTGAAAATGATGTCAGTATTAGACAGGAGCTAGGCAGTGTTAACTGGGAGCAGCTGTCATCAGACAATGCCACATTGGGCACGTGGGAGTTAGTTAAAGCTTTCTGATCAGAGTTCATGACCAGCATGTTTCAGGAGGGAGGAGAAACAAGGCTGGCAATGTAAGGGCTCCTTGGATAACGAGGGAGGCTGGGAATTTAGTCAGAAGGGAGAAAAAAACAAATTTTTTGAAGCTAGAATTGGCATGGCATGTGAGAAATGTGTAAAACAAAAGCTCAAAGGAACCCAAACAGGGAATGAGCAGAGCAAGGAGGAGCCATGCCCTTCACAATTAGGGTTAAAGTGAATCCCAAATCGTTCTGGAGATAATTACCCACAAGAGGATATGAACATGGATCGTTACAGCACAGTACAGGCCTTTTGACCCTCACTGTGGGACCGACCTGTGAAAATAATCTGATGCCTATCTAACAGACACCCTTCCAATATTACCCATATGGATGTCCAATGCCCATTTAAATGCCCTTTGCGTCGGTGATTCTACTACTGTTGCAGGCAGGCGTTCCACGTGCCTACTGCACTCTGAGTGAAGAAAGTACCCCTAATATCTGTCCTTAATCTATCCGCCCTCAATTTAAACAATGTCCTCTCATGTTAGCCTTCACCATTCGCGGAAAAAATAGCTACCCGATCTAACCCTCTGATTATCTTATACATCTCAATTAAGTCACCTCTCGACCTTCTTCTCTCCAACTAAAATAGCCTCCATTCCCTCAGCCTTTCCTTGTAAGACCTTCCTTTCATACCAGGCCATATCCCAGTAAATCTCCTCTGAACCCTTCCCACAGCTTCCACATAACCAGGAAGAAGGTCAGGCCAGTCAAGTCTAAAGGAAGGAACTTGTGCTTGAAGTCACTGGAAGTGGGCGAGATCCTAAATAATTACTTTGCATCGGCATTCACCCAGGAAAAGGATATAGAGGATACTGAGATTTGTGTGGAGCAGGCTAATGTGCTCGGGCAATTTTGAGGTCGAGAAAAAAGCGTTGGATTTCTTGAAGAGCATTAAAGTGGATTAATCCCGAGGGCCAGATGGTAACTACCCCAGGTTATTGAGAGAGGCAAGACAGGAGATTTTTGGGGCCCTGGCCAAGATTTTTGAGTCCTCGCTAGCCACTGGAAAGGTCGTAGAGGACTGGTGTTCCTCTCTTCAAGAAGGGAAATAGGGACAATCCAGGAAATTATAGCCCGGTGAGTCTCACCTCAGTGGTTGGGAATCTTTGGACAGAATTCTTATGGATAGGATTTATGTGCATTTGGGAAAGAATGGCCTAATTGGGGACAGTCAGCGCAGCGTCATGAGATGCACAGGGTTAACGGTCAAAATGTTCTACCCAGAGCTGAAATATCTTTACTACGGAACATGCATTTAAGGTGAAAGAGGGAGAGCTCAAAGGAGATGTGAGGGCTAATATGTTTTCCTCAGAGAGTGGTAGGAATCTGGAACATGCTGCCAGGGATGGTATAGGAGGCAGATATGAGACGGGGTGTTGAAGGGATTTTTGGGTAAGCATGTGGATATGCAAGGATGTGGAACAAAGATAGGCAGAAAGGATGAGTTTAATTTGGTGTCACATTCAGCATAACATTACGGGCTGAAGGGCCCGTTCCTGTGCTGTACTTTGTTGTGTTTCTTTTGTTACAATATGACGGTGAACCCCTCTGTTAATTAAACCAAACACCCAGAAAAGTTCACCTCACCACGTAATCTGTTAAAGTCTGAGTGACAGAAAACTCACAAATTCCACTATTTAAAGAAAATAGCATCAAATTATTTTTAACTTGAAAAGTGAATATTAAACAACTAATCATAAATCTAAGCTCCCTCTTTCTCTTCACTGTTTATTATCTGCCTCCAGCTATATAACAATATGTTATTTCAATAAGACACTTATTAAAATTACATCAACTTAATTTCAAAAGTACATAGCGCCTCTTGTCTTTTGTGTCTTTCTTCGTCTGTATGAGGATCTCCCTGGGCCGTTGTCTTCTTTTATTCTGAGTATGTTTCACATGAAAAGGTACCCTTTGATTGAGAGACTTTCCTAATTTCTTGGCGAGCAAGATGTTAACTCTCCCAGACAGCAGTTACTCTCTGACCAATTTTTAAAAGGTCTGCACTTTATATGCTCCCAACAGATCATCTCATTGGCTTGATGCTGGCAAAACAATAAATACAAATTCAATTGGGTTTTGGAATCTTGGGGTATAATTTAAACTGATAGATTAAATTTGAATTATTGTCAAAACAGCAACCAACTCCGGTCTATATTTCACAGCCAAATGTTACATTTGTTTGCTTTCCCAGTACACTCTGGGATTGCTGGCCAGTCATATACGGTACACAGGTAGTTATAAGCTCTCAGTTCAGAAGAGTGTTCTCTCCCTCTTAAAGATACAGTACACACCTTCAACTTTATAACACTTTGAGTATTATCTTATCAGCAAGTTCATTTATTAAAGTGACAAGCAGCAGATTGTTTACATGACCTTTTTGGCTTCACATTTCAATTTCAACATAGAACAATGGCTTGTGTTTGTGAGAAGATCATGTTGCTGTGTGCAACAGACTGTCACTAATAAGATTATGCTCCCGATAACACAGATTTCCTTTGTCTGTAAATTCTGCACGAAGTGATTTGAACACCTGGAAAGGGATTTGGTTTTCCAATGTGATTTCCATCAATGCACTTATTGGAACCTCAGGCAGACAGACGGACACAGATGGTTGCAAATTTGTTTTCCTCACTGAAGGAAGCACACATTGCCATCAGAGTGTTTGTAACAGAGGGGCACCGGCTTATTCCTGATTCTGGAGATTGTTGACTAAGTGGGTGAGATTCAGAGATCCTGTACTGCATGTGATAAGAGCTGTTTTCATGGAACTGGATGTTATGACCAAAGAGATTGGCAGGATTGATGTTGGCAGCTGTCTCTGCTGTTAGGAATCTAGAACAATGGGTCACAGTCTCAGAAATGGAGAGCAGCCTGAGTGACTGAGATAAGAAGAAATGACTTCACTCAAACACCCGGGAATCTGTGATCATTTCCACTTCAAGAACGGAATCACTGACTACATTCCAGAGAATAATTTGCAATGTTTGCAATACAAAGTGGATCAAAAGATGTTGCAGAAACTGGGTGAGTTCTGAAAAGTTAACGATGATGCTACTAAAATGAACACAAATGCTGTGGCTGCTGGAAATTTGAAACAGACTGGCAGGTAATGTAGAGAGAGAGAGAAGCAGAGTTAATGTTTTCCATTTGATTAGATTAGTTTATTTACAGTATGGATTCAGGTCCTTCAGCCCAACAAGTCCACACCGACCCGTCGAAGCGCAACCCACACAGCACCATTCTCCTACATTTAACACTACAGCCAATTTAGCATGGCCAATTCAGCTAACCTGCACATCTTTGTGACCGTGGGAAGAAACCGGAGCACCCGGAGGAAACCCATGCAGACACAGGGAGAATGTGCAAACTCCACCCAGTCAGTCGCCTAAGGCGGGAAATGAACCCGGGTCTCTGGCGCTGAGAGACAGCAGTGCTAACCACTGTGCCACCGTGCTGCCTACAAACTTTTAATCAGAACAAAAAATGTTATAAAGCTGCAGTCAGGCTCCTGGGGCTAAATGGTAACGTTCTGTTTGTGTTGCTAAAGTTTTTTTTGGGAGAAACAATCCCCTCATTTGCTTGACTGTGGCGCTGTGATTATGCTATTGAAACAGCAAGGACTATTTTTCTATGTCTCATTGATGTCTGGGTGTAAATTAGGGTCCGTTGTTCATCACTGACTCTGGAGGTAGTTCTGATATGTGGGAATATTCAATTTAAAATGTTGATCTTGCAAAACAGGAAGATTTTCTCCCAGACAGGGAATCAGACGTCCATTACTGATCCTCACTGACCATGACAAGACTCAAACCGAGAGATTTATTTTTGTGACTGACACACTCCGATGTGGTTTACACTAGCTCACACAGTCCTGTCCTTCCACACACCCCAGTTTCTGGACTCTGAATCAGAGGATCTCGATGGAGAAACACTTCCAGCCATTGGGACAATTCAGGAGATACCCACGATACACATTCTCCCTCAGGGGGAATCCCTGAAAGGTGGTCTGTCAGGTTCACAATGGATATTTCTTTAATATTTGCTCAGTGAATTCCGAGAACAGAGAGATTGATTGGAGGCCCAGATTGTCAGCTTGAAGAGTAGTCACTGCATTGATGTAGGGAATGGAAGGGTATCATTTGGATTGTTCATTTCAGCCATTTGTAGAGGGGGCTATAGCTTTCATTGTGAGTGGGAGCTTGAGAGAAGCTGATTGATCGTGGTTGTGGGGATGTTTATACAACTTTCAGGAATGGATTAATACACCAGAGGAATGTGTCAGTGTTTCCAGGGGGATCCGAGGTGGGGGGGGGTGAGGTGGGGGTAATGTGTCAATGTGTACAGGGGGCTCTCAGAGGCTGGGTGGGATGTACATCAATTTACAGGGGGCTCCTGTCCCCCCACCCACCCCCAACCGCGTCCAACGCTGCGCCCATCAACCACGTCTGACACCATCCCCCCAACCCCGCCCCCACAACGCCGTACCCCCAACCCCGTGCAACAACGTCCCCGCCCAACCCCGTGCAACGTCGTTCGCCACAACCCCGTTCCCCCAACTCCGTACCCGCCTCAACCCATTCCCCCCAACCCCGTGCAACACCGTCCCCCCAACCCCGTTCCCCCAACACCGTGCAACGCCATTCCCCCCAAGCCCATTCCCCCAACCCTGTGCAAACCCATTCCCCCCAACCCCGTACCCGTCCAACCCCGTGCAACGCCGTTCCCGCCCAAACCCATTCCCACAACCCCGTCCCCGCCCAACCCCACCCAAATCCGTCCCCAACTCTGTGCAATGCACCTCCCCCAACCCCGTTCCCTCAACCTCGTGAAACGCCGTCCCCCAACCCGTGCAATGCCGTCCCCAACCCAAACCTGTTCCCCCCAACCCCGTCCCCCCAGCCTTGTGCAATGCCATTCCCCCAACCCCGTTTCCCCTCAACCCCGTCCGCCCAACCTCGTGCAACGCCGTTCCCCCCAACCTCGTGCAACGCCGTTCCCCCTAACCCAGAGTAAAGCTGTCCCCCCAACCCCGTCCCCCCAGCCTTGTGCAATGCCATTCCCCCAACCCCGTTTCCCCTCAACCCCGTCCGCCCAACCTCGTGCAACGCCATTCCCCCCCAACCCCGTGCAACACCGTCCCCTCCCAAAACCGTTCCCCAAACCCATTCAACACCGTCCCCCCAACCCCGAGCAACGCCGTTCCCCCCAACCCCGTTCCCCCCAACCCCATGTAGCACCGTCCCCCCAACCCCGTGCAAAGCGGTTCCTCCAACCCCGTGCAACGCTGTACCCTCCAACCAAGTTCCCCCAACCCTGTGCAACATCGTACCCCCCAACGCCGTTCCCCCAACGCCATCCCCCCAACCATGTGCAACACCGTCCTCTCTAACACCGTACCCCAACCCCGTGCAATGCCGTTCCTCCCCAACCCCATTCCCCCCAACCCCATTCCCCCCAACCATGTCCCCCCAACCCTGTGCAAAGCCGTTCCCCCCAACCCCGTGCAATGCTGTTCCCCCCACAACGCCGTTCCCCTAACCCCATGCAACACTGTCCCCCCCAACACCATCCCACCAACCCTGTGCAACACTGTTACCCCCAACGGTATGCAACGCTGTTCCCGTCAACCCTCTCCAACGCTGTTCCCCCAATGCCATTCCCCCAACCCAGTGCAATGCCGTTCCCCACAACGCCGTTCCCCCCAACCCCGTGCAACGCCGTTCCCCCCAACCCTGTGCAACACCGTTCCCATTAACCCCGTTCAACTCAGTTCCCCCAATGCCATTCCCCCCAACCCCGTGCAACACCATTCCCCCCCAACCCCGTGCAACGCCGTTTCCCCAACCCTGTGCAACGCCATTGCCCCCAACCCCATGCAATGCCAACTGTCCGACCCCATTCCCCCAACCCCGTTCAACACCGTTCCCCCCCACTCCGTGCAACGCCGTCCCCCCAACCCCATGCA
The DNA here is from genome assembly GCF_047496795.1 of Chiloscyllium punctatum. Lineage (NCBI taxonomy): Eukaryota > Metazoa > Chordata > Chondrichthyes > Orectolobiformes > Hemiscylliidae > Chiloscyllium > Chiloscyllium punctatum. Next base: position 90,882,197 of record NC_092754.1, read on the forward strand.
ATGCCATCCCCACAATGCCGTCCCCAACCCCGTGCAATGCCGCCCCCCCACAACGTGCAACGCCATTCCCCCCCAACCCCGTGCAACGCGGTTCCCCCCCCAACCCCGTGCAACGTGGTTCCCCCCAACCCCGTGCAAAGCGGTTCTCCCCCAACCCCGTGCAACACGGTTCCCCCCAACCCCGTGCAACGCGGCACCCCCCCCAACCCCGTGCAACGCAGCACCCCGCCAACCCCGTGCAACGCGGTTCCCCCCGAACCCCGTGCAACGCGGTTCCCCCCAACCCCGTGCAACGCGGTTCCCCCCAACCCCGTGCAACGCGGTTTCCCCCCAACCCCGTGCAACGCGGTTTCCCCCCAACCCCGTGCAACGCGGTTTCCCCCAACCCCGTGCAACGCGGTTTCCCCCAACCCCGTGCAACGCGGTTTCCCCCAACCCCGTGCAACGCGGTTTCCCCCAACCCCGTGCAACGCGGTTTCCCCCAACCCCGTGCAACGCGGTTTCCCCCAACCCCGTGCAACGCGGTTTCCCCCAACCCCGTGCAACGCGGTTTCCCCCAACCCCGTGCAACGCGGTTTCCCCCAACCCCGTGCAACGCGGTTTCCCCCAACCCCGTGCAACGCGGTTTCCCCCAACCCCGTGCAACGCGGTTTCCCGCAACCCCGTGCAACGCGGTTTCCCCCAACCCCGTGCAACGCGGTTTCCCCCAACCCCGTGCAACGCGGTTTCCCCCAACCCCGTGCAACGCGGTTTCCCCCAACCCCGTGCAACGCGGTTTCCCCCAACCCCGTGCAACGCGGTTTCCCCCAACCCCGTGCAACGCGGTTTCCCCCAACCCCGTGCAACGCGGTTTCCCCCAACCCCGTGCAACGCGGTTTCCCCCAACCCCGTGCAACGCGGTTTCCCCCAACCCCGTGCAACGCGGTTTCCCCCAACCCCGTGCAACGCGGTTTCCCCCAACCCCGTGCAACGCGGTTCCCCCCCAACGCAGTGCAACGCGGCACCCCCCAACCCCGTGCAACGCGGTTCCCCCCCAACGCCGTGCAACGCGGCACCCCCCCCAACCCCGTGTAACGCGGTTGCCCCCCAACCCCGTGCAACGCGGTTCCCCCCAACCCCGTGCAACGCGGTTCCCCCCCAACGCCGTGCAACGCGGCTCCCCCCCAACCCCGTGCAACGCGGCACCCCCCCAACCCCGTGCAACGCGGCACCCCCCCAACCCCGTGCAACGCGGCACCCCCCCAACCCCGTGCAACGCGGCACCCCCCCAACCCCGTGCAACGCGGCACCCCCCCAACCCCGTGCAACGCGGCACCCCCCCAACCCCGTGCAACGCGGCACCCCCCCAACCCCGTGCAACGCGGCACCCCCCCAACCCCGTGCAACGCGGCTCCCCCCCAACCCCGTGCAACGCGGTTCCCCCCCAACCCCGTGCAACGCGGTTCCCCCCCAACCCCGTGCAACGCGGTTCCCCCCAACGCCGTGCAACGCGGTTCCCCCCCAACCCCGTGCAACATGGCACCCCCCCCAACCCCGTGCAACGCGGCTCCTCCCAACCCCGTGCAACGCGGTTCCCCCCCAACCCCGTGCAACGCGGTTCCCCCCAACCACGTGCAACGCCATCCCCCCAATGCCGTTTCCCCCCACCCCGTGCAACGCCATTCTCCCCCATCCCGTGCAACGCCATTTTCGTGTGTGAGAGAATCCCAGAGTGTGTGTGTTTCCCAGAGTGTGTGAGTGAGAGCCAATCCCAGAGTGTGTGTGAGTGGGACGGAATCCCAGAGTATGCGTGCGAGTTTCCCAGAGTGTGTGTTGAGAGAGGGAATCCCAGCGCGTGTGTCAGACTTGGAATCCCAGAGAGTCTCAGAGTGTGTGTGAGAGAATCCCAGAGTGTGTGAGAGAGAGTGAATGCCAGAGTACGAATGAGAGAATCCCAAAGTATGCGTGCAAGTTTCCCAGAGTCTGTATGTGAGAGGGAATGCCAGAGTGAGTGTTGAGAGAGGGAATCCCAGAGTGTGTGTGGGTTTCCACTAGTGTGTGAGAGAGATGGAATCCCAGAGTGTGAGAGAGAGAGGGAATCCCAGAGAGTCCCAGAGTGTGTGTGCGAGAGAATCCCAGAGTGTGTGTGAGAGTCAAATCCCAGAGTGTGTGCGAGTTGCACAGAGTGTTTATGCGAGAGAGAATCCCAGAGTGTGTGTGAGAGAGGGCATCCCAGAGAGTCCCAGAGTGTGTGTGTGAGAGAGAATCCCAGAGAGTTCCAGAGTGTGTGTGAGAGAGGGAATCCCAGAGAGTCCCAGAGTGTGTGTGAGAGAGGGAATCCACGAGTATGTGTGTGAGAGCGAGGCCCAGGGTGTGTGTGTGTGAGAGGGAGTCCCAGAGAGTGTGTGATAGAGGGAATCCAAGAGTGTATGAATCCGAGGGAGAGAGAAAATCTGAGGGAGTCCCAGCACGCGTGAGAGCGTGGGAGTCCCAGCGCGCGTGAGAGCATGGGAGTCCCAGCGCGCGTGAGAGCGTGGGAGTCCCAGCGCGCGTGAGAGCGTGGGAGTGCCAGCGCGCGTGAGAGCGTGGGAGTCCTAGCGCGCGTGAGAGCGTGGGAGTCCCAGCGTACCCCAGAGCGTAAGAGAGAGAGCCAATCCCAGCGCGCCCCAGAGTATGTGAGAGGGAGAGCTAATCCCAGCGCGCCCCAGAGTATGTGAGAGGGAGAGCCAATCCCAGCGCGCCCCAGAGTATGTGAGAGGGAGAGCCAATCCCAGCGCGCCCCAGAGTATGTGAGAGGGAGAGCCAATCCCAGCGCGCCCCAGAGTATGTGAGAGGGAGAGACAATCCCAGCGCGCCCCAGAGTATGTGAGAGGGAGAGCCAATCCCAGCGAGCCCCAGAGTATGTGAGAGGGAGTCCCCGTGTGTGTGGGAGAGAAGGAATCCCAGAGAATCCCAGAGTGTGTATCAGAGAATCCCAGAGTGTGTGTGAGAGAATCCCAGAGTGTGTGTGAGAGAGGGCATCCCAGAGAGTCCCCGAGAGTGTGTGAAAGAGGGAATCCAAGAATGTGTGTGAGAGAGAGAGAGAATCCGAGAGAGTCCCAGAGTGTGTGAGAGAGAGGGAATCCCAGATGTGTGTGAGAGAGGGAATCCCAGAGAATCCCAGAGTTTGTGTGCGAGTTTCCCAGAGTGTGTATGTGAGAGGGAATCCCAGCGTGAGTGTTGAGAGTGGGAATCCCAGCGTGTGTGTGTGTGAGTGGGAATCCCAGCGTGTGTGTGTGTGTGAGTGGGAATCCCAGCGTGTCCCAGAGTGTAAGAGAGAGAGCCAATCCCAGAGTGTGTGTGAGAGAGGTCATCCCTGAGAGTTCCAGAGTATGTGAGAGGGAGTCCCCGTGTGTGTGGGAGAGAAGGAATCCCAGAGAGTCCCAGAGTGTGTGAGAGAGAGTGAATCCCAGAGTGTGTGTGAGAGAATCCCAGAGTGAGAGAGAGAGAGGGAATCCCAGAGTGTGTTGGTGTGCGAGAATCCCAGAGTGTATGTGTGAGAGGGAATCCCAGAGTGTGTGTGTGAGAGGGAATCCCAGAGAGTCCCCGAGAGTTTTTGATAGAGGGAATCCAAGAGTGTGTGTGAGAGAGGGAATCCCAGAGAGTCCCAGAGTGTGTGTGAGTGAGGGAATCCCAGAGAGCCCCAGAGTGTGTGTGAGAGAGGGAATCCCAGAGTGTGTGTGAGAGAGGGAATACCAGAGTGTGTGTGAGAGAGGAAATCCCAGAGTGTGTAAGGAAATGCCACAGTGAGTAAGAGAGAGTCCCAGAGTATGTGAGACAGTCCCAGAAGCCTATGGTGTGTAAGGGAATCCCAAATGTAAGAGAGATTCCCTGAGTGTGCCAGAGTATGCGAGAGAATTCCAGTGTGTGTATAAGAGGATCACAGTGTCCCAGAGTGTGTCTGTGAGTGTCCCAGATTGTGTGTGAGAGAGAGAGGGGATCCCAGAGAGTCCCAGAGTGTGTGTGAGAGTGGGAATCCCAGAGGGTGTCTGAGAGAGGGAATCCCAGATTGTGCGTGAGAGAGGGAATTCCAGCGAGTCCCTGTGTGTGAGAGGGAATCGCAGAGTGTGTGTGAGGGAATCCCAGATTATGTGTGAGAGTGTCCCAGAGTGGGAATCCCAGAATGTGTGAGAGAGAGGGAATGCCAGAGTGTGTGTGTGAGAGGGAATTCCAGAGAGTTCCAGGTTGTGTGTGAGAGAATCCCAGCGTGTGTGAGAGAGAGGGTATCCCAGAGTGTGTGTGAGAGAATCCCAGAGTGTGTGTGATTGAGGGAATCCAAGAGTGTGTGTGAGACAGAGAGAGAATCCGAGAGAGTGGGAATCCCAGAGTGTGTGAGAGAGATGTAATCCCAGAGTGTGTGAGAGAGTAAACCCCAGAGTGTGTGTGAGTGAGGGAATCCCAGAGAGCCCCCGAGTGTGTGTGAGAGAGGGAATCCCAGAGAGCCCCCGAGTGTGTGTGAGAGAGCCAATCCCCGAGTGTGTGTGAGAGAGGGAGTCCCCGAGTGTGTGTGAGAGAGGGAGTCCCCGAGTGTGTGTGAGAGAGGGAATCCCCGAGTGTGTGTGAGAGAGGGAGTCCCCGAGTGTGTGTGAGAGAGGGAGTCCCCGAGTGTGTGTGAGAGAGGGAGTCCCCGAGTGTGTGTGAGAGAGGGCGACCCCGAGTGTGTGTGAGAGAGGGCATCCCAGAAAACCCCAGAGTGTGTGTGAGGGAGGGAATCCCACAGAGCCACAGAGTGTGTGTGAGGGAGGGAATCCCAGAGAGCCCCAGAGTGTGTGTGAGAGAGGGCATCCCAGAGTGTGTGTGAGAGAGGGCATCCCAGAGTGTGTGTGAGAGAGGGAGTCCCAGAGTGTGTGTGAGAGAGGGCATCCCAGAGTGTGTGTGAGAGAGGGCATCCCAGAGTGTGTGTGAGAGAGGGCATCCCAGAGTGTGTGTGTGAGAGAGGGCATCCCAGAGAGCCCGAGAGTATGTGTGTGAGAGGGAATCCCAGAGAGCCCCAGAGTGTGTGTGAGAGAGAGGGCATCCCAGAGAGCCCCAGAGTGTGTGTGTGAGAGGGAATCCCAGAGAGCCCCAGAGTGTGTGTGAGAGAGGGCATCCCAGACTGTGTGTGAGAGAGGGAATCCCAGACTGTGTGTGAGAGAGGGCACCCCAGAGTGTGTGCGTGAGAGAGGGCATCCCAGAGAGCCCCAGAGTGTGTGTGAGGGAGGGAATCCCAGAGAGCCCCAGAGTGTGTGTGAGAGAGGGCATCCCAGAGAGTGTGTGTGAGGGAGGGCACCCCAGAGAGTGTGTGTGAGGGAGGGCACCCCAGTGAGCCCCAGAGTGTGTGTGCGGGAGGGAATCCCAGAGTCTGTGTGTGTGGGAGGGAATCCCCGAGTGTGTGGGATAGAAGGAATCCCCGAGTGTGTGGGATAGAAGGAATCCCCGAGTGTATGTGAGAGGGAATCCCAGAGAGTCCCCGAGAGTGTGTGCTAGAGGGAATCCAAGAGTGTGTGTGAGCGAGAGAGAATCCGAGAGAGTCCCAGATTGTGTGAGAGAGTGGGAATTCCAGTGTGTGTGCGAGTTTCCCAGAGTGTGTGTGAGAGAGGGAATCCCTGAGTGTGTGTGTGAGAGAATCCCAAAGTGTGTGTGAGAGTCGGAATCCCAGAGTGTGTGACATTTTCCCGAGTGTGTGTGAGAGAGGGAATCCCAGAGAGACACAGATTGTGTTTGAGAGAATCCCAGCGTGTGTGTGAGAGAGGGAATCCCTGTGTGTGTGTGAGAGAGAATCCCAAAGTGTGTGAGAGAGAGGGAATCCCAGAGTGTGTGCGTGAGCGAATCCTAGACTGTGTGTGAGAGTCGGAATCCCAGAGTGTTTATGAGAGAGGGAATCCCAGAGTATGAATGAGAGAATCCCAAGGTGTGTGTGGTGAGTTTCCCAGAGTGTGTATGTGAGAGGGAATGCCAGAGTGAGTGTTGAGAGAGGGAATCCCAGAGAGTGTGTGTGAGAGAGGGAATCCCAGAGTGTCAGAGGGAATCCCAGAGTGCGTGTGAGAGAGGTCAAATCCCAGAGTGTGTGAGAGAGAGGGAATCCCAGAGAGTCCCAGAGTGTGGGTAAGAGTGGAAAACCCGGAGTGTTTGAGGGAATTCCCAGAGTGTGTGAGAGAAACCCAGGGTGTTTGGGCGAGGGTCCTAGCGTCCCAGATTGTGTAAGGGAATCCCAGAGAGTCCCAGAATGTGAGAGAGGGAATTCCAAATTGTGTGTGTGTGTGTGTGAGAGAGAATCCCAGAGTGTGTGTGTGGATTTCCCAGAGTGTGTTTGGGAGAGGGGATCCCAGAGTGTGTGTGAGCTGAAGGGAATCTCAGAGAGTCCCTGAGTGTGTGTGAGAGTGGGAATCCCAAAGTGTGAGAGAAAGTTAGAATCCCAGAGTGTGTGTGTGAGTTTCCCAGAGTGTGTGTGTGAGAGGGCATCCCAGAGTGTGTGTGTGAGAGGGCATCCCAGAATGTGTGTGAGAGCGGGAATCCCAGAGTGGAAATCCCAGAGTGTGTGAGAGCGGGAATCCCAGAGTGTGTAAGAGAACCTCAGAGCGTGTAACGAAGTCCCACAGTGAGTAAGAGAGAGTCCCAGAGTAAGTGAGAGAGTCCCAGAAGCCTGTGGTGTGGAAGGGCATCCCAAATGTAAGAGAGATTTCCTGAGTGTGCCAGAGTATGCGAGAGAATTCCAGTGTGTGTAAGAGAATCACAGTGTCTGTGAGTGTGTCTGTGAGTGTCCCAGATTGTTTGTGAGAGAGAGAGGGGATCCCTGAGAGTCCCAGAGTGTGTGTGAGAATGGGAATCCCAGAGGGTGTCTGAGAGAGGGAATCCCAGATTGTGTGTGAGAGAGGGAATTCCAGCGAGTCTCTGTGTGTGAGAGGGAATCCCAGAGTATGTGTGAGAGTGTCCCAGAGTGGGAATCCCAGAGTGTGTGAGAGAGAGGGAATGCCAGAGTGTGTGTGTGAGAGGGATTTCCAAAGGGTGTGTGTGAGAGAGGGATTCCCAGAGGGTGTGTGTGAGAGGAATTTCCCAGAGGGTGTGTGTGAGAGAGGGATTCCCAGAGGGTGTGTGTGAGAGAGGGAATCCCAGAGTGTGTGAGAGAAAGGGAATCCCAGAGTATGATTGAGAGAATCCCAAAGTATGCGTGTGAGTTTCCCAGAGTGTGTATGTGAGAGGGAATTCCAGAGAGTCCCCGAGAATGTGTGATAGAGGGACTCCAAGGGTGTGTGTGAGCGAGAGAGAATCCGGGAGAGTCCCAGATTGTGTGAGAGAGTGGGAAATCCAGTGTGTGTGCGAGTTTCCCAGAGTGTGTGTGTGTGAGAGGGAATCCCTGAGTGTGTGAGAGAGGGAATCCCATAGTTTGTGAGAGAGACGGAATCCCAGAGTGCGTGTGAGAGAGGGAATCCCAGAGAGTCCCAGAGTGTGTATGAGAGAATACCAGCGTGTGTGTGAGAGAGGGAATCCCAGAGTGTGTGAGAGAGCAGAAATCCCAAATTGTGTGTGAGAGGGAATCCCAGACTGTGTGTGAGAGTCGGAATCCCAAAGTGTGTATGAGAGGGGGAATCCCAGAGTACGAATGGGAGAATCCCAAAGCGTGTGTGCGAGTTTCCCAGAGTGTGTATGTGAGAGGAATGCCAGAGTGAGTTTGTGTGAGAGAGGGAATCCCAGAGTTTGTGTGAGAGAGGGAATCCCAGAGTTTGTGTGAGAGAGGGAATCCCCGAGTGTGCGTGAGAGAGGGAATCCCAGAGTGTGTGTGAGACAGGGAATCCCCGGGTGTGCGTGAGAGGGGGAATCCCCGAGTGTGCGTGAGAGAGGGAATCCCCGAGTGTGCGTGAGAGGGGGAATCCCCGACTGTGCATGAGATTATTCCAGAGTGTGGGAGAGAGAGGGAATCCCAGAGAGTCCCAGAGTGTGTGTGAGAGAGGGGGAATCCCAGAGTATGTCAGAGAGAGAGAATCCCAGAGAGTCCCAGTGTGTGAGAGAGGGAATCCCAGAGCGTGTGAGAGAGGGAATCCCAGAGTGTGTGTGAGAAGGCAAATCCCAGAGTGTGTGTGAGAGAGGGAATCCCAGAGTGTGTGTGAGAGAGAGGGAGTCCCAGAGTGTGGGTAAGAGTGGCAATCCCAGAAGGTTTGAGGGAATTCCCAGAGTGTGTGAGAGAAACCCAGGGTGTGTGGGCGAGGGTCCTAGCGTCCCAGGTTGTGTAAGGGAATCCCAGAGAGTCCCAGAATCTGAGAGAGAGAATCCCAGAGTGTGTGTGTGGGTTTCCCAGAGTGTGTTTGAGAGAGGGGATCCTAGAGTGTGTGTGAGCTGAAGGGAATCTCAGAGTCCCTGAGTGTGTGTGAGAGTGGGAATCTCAAAAAGAGAGAGAAAGTTAGAATCCCAGAGTGTGTGTGTGAGTTTCCCAGTGTGTATGTGAGAGAGAATCCGAGATTGTGTGTGAGAGAATCCCAGAGTGTGTGTGAGAGAGGGAATCCCAGAGTGTGTGTGAGAGAGGGTATCCCAGAGTGTGTGTGAGAGCGGGAATCCCAGAGTGTGTAAGGGAATCTCAGTGTGTCCCCGAGTTTGTTAGGGATTCCTAGAGTGTGTGAGAGAGAATTGTAGAGCATATAAGGGAATCCCACAGTGAGTAAGAGAGAGTCCCAAAGTAAGTGAGAGAGTCCCAGAAGCCTATGGTGTGTAAGGGAATCCCAAATGTAAGAGAGATTCCCTGAGTGTGCCAGAGTGTGCGAGAGAATTCCAGTGTGTGTAAGAGAAGCACAGTGTCCCAGAGTGTGTCTGTGAGAGTCCCAGTGTGTGTGTGAGAGAGTCCCAGAGTGTGTGTGAGAGAGCCAATCCCAGAGTGTGCGTGAGAGAGGAAATCCCAGACAGTCCCAGAGTGTGTGTGAGAGAGGGAATCCCAGACAGTCCCAGAGTGTGTGTGTAGGGAATCCAAGAGTGTGTGTGAGAGAGGGGGTCCCAGAGTGTGTGTGAGAGAGGGAGTACCAGACTCTGTGAGTGTCGGAATCCCAGAGTGTGTATGCGAGTTTCACAGAGCGTTTGTGAGTGAGGGAGTCCAAGCGTGTGTGTGAGAGAGGGAATCCCCGAGTGTGTGTGAGGGAGGGAATCCCAGAGAGCCCCAGAGTGTGTGTGAGGGAGGGCACCCCAGAGTGTGTGTGAGGGAGGGCACCCCAGAGTGTGTGTGTGAGAGGGAATCCCAGAGAGCCCCAGAGTGTGTGTGTGAGGGAGGGAATCCCAGAGAGCCCCAGAGTGTGTGTGTGAGAGGGAATCCCAGAGAACCCCAGAGTGTGTGTGAGGGAGGGAATCCCAGAGAGCCCCAGAGTGTGTGTGTGAGAGGGAATCCCAGAGAGCCCCAGAGTGTGTGTGAGGGAGGGAATCCCAGAGAGCCGCAGAGTGTGTGTGTGTGTGAGAGGGAATCCCAGAGCGCCCCAGAGTGTGTGTGAGGGAGGGAATCCCAGAGAGCCCCAGTGTGTGTGAGGGAGGGAATCCCCGAGTGTGTGGGATAGAAGGAATCCCAGAGTGTGTGTGAGAGAGGGAATCCCAGAGTATGAATGAGAGGATCCCAAAGTATGCGTGTGAGTTTCCCAGAGTGTGTATGTGAGAGGGAATCCCAGAGAGTCCCCGAGAGTGTGTGCTAGAGGGAATCCAAGAGTGTGTGTGAGCGAGAGAGAATCCGAGAGAGTCCCAGATTGTGTGAGAGTGTGGGAAATCCAGTGTGTGTGCGAGTTTCCCAGAGTGTGTGTGTGAGAGAGGGAATCCCTGAGTGTGTGTGTGAGAGAATGCAAAGAGAGATAGGGAATCCCATAGTATGTGAGAGAGACGGAATCCCAAAGTGTGTGTGAGAGAGGGAATCCCAGAGTGTGTATGAGAGAATCCCAGAGCGTCTGTGACATTTTCCCGAGTGTGTGTGACAGAGGGAATCCCAGAGAGACCCAGATCGTGTTTGAGAGAATCGCAGCGTGTGTGTGAGAGAGGGAATCCCTGAGTGTGTGTGTGAGAGAATCCCAAAGTGTGTGAGAGAGAGGGAATCCCAGTGTGTGTGAGAGAGCTGGAATCCCAGAGTGTGTGCGTGAGCGAATCCAAGACTGTGTGTGAGAGTCGGAATCCCAGAGTGTGTATGAGAGAGGGAATCCCAGAGTATGAAGGAGACAATCCCAAGGAGTGTGTGCGAGTTTCACAGAGTGTGTATGTGAGACGGAATGCCAGAGTGAGTGTTGAGAGTAGGGATCCCAGAGAGTGTGTGTGAGAGAGGGAATCCCAGAGAGTGTGTGTGAGAGAGGGAATCCCAGAGAGTGTGTGTGAGAGAGGGAATCCCAGAGAGTGTGTGAGAGAGGGAATCCAAGAGTGTGTGTGAGAGAGAGAAAACCAGAGTGTGTGTGCGAGAGAGAGAAAACCAGAGTGTGTTTGTGAGAGAGAATCCAAGAGAGTCCCAGAGTGTCAGAGGGAATCCCAGAGTGCGTGTGAGAGAGGGCAAATCCCAGAGTGTGTGAGAGAGAGGGAATCCCAGAGAGTCGCAGAGTGTGGGTAAGAGTGGAAATCCCAGAGTGTTTGAGGGAATTCCCAGAGTGTGTGAGAGAAACCCAGGGTGTTTGGGCGAGGGTCCTAGCGTCCCAGATTGTGTAAGGGAATCCCAGAGAGTCCCAGAATATGAGAGAGGGAATTCCAGTGTGTGTGTGTGTGTGTGTGTGTGTGTGTGTGTGTGTGTGTGTGTGTGTGTTTGTGAGAGAATCCCAGAGTGTGTGTGAGGGTTTCCCAGAGTGTGTTTGAGAGAGGGGATCTCAGAGTGTGTGTGAGCTGAAGGGAATTTCAGAGAGTCCCTGAGTGTGTGTGAGAGTGGGAATCCCAAAGTGTGAGAGAAAGTTAGAATCCCAGAGTGTGTGTGTGAGTTTCCCAGTGTGTTTGTGAGAGAGGGCATCCCAGAATGTGTGTGAGAGAGGGAAACCCAGAGTGTGTGTCAGAGTGGAAATCCCAGTGTGTGTGAGAGCGGGAATCCCAGAGTGTGTAAGAGAACCTCAGAGCGTGTAAGAAAATCCCACAGTGAGTAAGAGAGAGTCCCAGAGTAAGTGAGAGAGTCCCAGAAGCCTATGGTGTGTAAGGGAATCCCAAATGTAAGAGAGATTCCCTGAGTGTGCCAGAGTATGCGAGAGAATTCCAGTGTGTGTAAGAGAATCACAGTGTCCCAGAGTGTGTCTGTGAGTGTCCCAGATTGTGTGTGAGAGTCCCAGAGGGTGAGAGAGAGAGGTAATCCCAGAGAGTCCCAGTGTGTCAGAGAGGGAATCCCAGAGTGTGTGTGTGATAGTGAATCCCAGAGTGTGTGTGAGAGAGGGAATCCCCGAGTGTGTGTGAGTGAGGGAATCCCCGAGTGTGTGTGAGTGAGGGAATCCCCGAGTGTGTTTGAGAGAGGGAATCCCCGAGTGTGCGTGAGAGAGGGAATCCCCGAGTGTGCGTGAGAGGGGGAATCCCCGAATGTGCGTGAGATTATTCCAGAGTGTGGGAGAGAGAGGGAATCCCAGAGAATCCCAGAGTGTGTGTGAGAGAGGGGGAATCCCAGAGTGTGTGAGAGAGAGAGAATCCCAGAGAGTCGCAGAGTGTGGGTAAGAGTGGAAATCCCAGAGTGTTTGAGGGAATTCCCAGAGTGTGTGAGAGAAACCCATTGTGTTTGGGCGAGGGTCCTAGCGTCCCAGATTGTGTAAGGGAATCCCAGAGAGTCCCAGAATGTGAGAGAGGGAATTCCAGTGTGTGTGTTTGTGTGTGTGTGTGAGAGAGAGAGAATCCCAGAGTGTGTATGTCGGTTCCCCAGAGTGTGTTTGAGAGAGGGGATCCCAGAGTGTGTGTGCGCTGAAGGGAATCTCAGAGAGTCCCTGAGTGTGTGTGAGAGTGGGAATCCCAAAGTGTGAGAGAAAGTTAGAATCCCAGAGTGTGTGTGTGAGTTTCCCAGTGTGTTTGTGAGAGAGGGCATCCCAGAGTGTGTGTGAGTGAGGGAATCCCAGAGTGTGTGTCAGAGTGGAAATCCCAGTGTGTGTGAGAGCGGGAATCCCAGAGTGTGTAATATAACCTCAGAGCGTGTAAGGAAATCCCACAGTGAGTAAGAGAGAGTCCCAGAGTAAGTGAGAGAGTCCCAGAAGCCTATGGTGTGTAAGGGAATCCCAAATGTAAGAGAGATTCCCTGAGTATGCCAGAGTATACGAGAGAATTCCTGTGTGTGTAAGAGAATCACAGTGTCCCAGAGTGTGTCTGTGAGTGTCCCAGATTGTGTGTGAGAGAGTCCCAGAGTGTGAGAGAGAGCGGGGATCCCAGAGAGTCCCAGAGTGATGGTGAGAGAGAGAATCCCAGAGTGTGTGTGAGAGAGAGAATCCCAGAGTGTGCGTGAGAGAGAGAATCCCAGTGTGATGGTGCGAGAGAGTATCCCAGAGTGTGTGTGAGAGAGTGAATCCCAGATTGTGCGTGATACAGGGAATCCCAGATTGTGCGTGAGAGATGGAATCCCAGAGATTGTGTGAGAGAGGTAGTCCCAGGTTGTGTGGGAGAGAGGGCATCCCACAGAATTCAGGAGTGTGTTTGTGTGTGAGAAATTCCCAGAGTGTGTGTAAGAGAGGGAAACCTAGAGTGTGTGTGAGAGAACCCCAGAATGTGTGTGTGTGAGAGAATCCCAGAGTGTGTTTGTGAGAGGGAATCCCAGAGAGCCCCAGAGTGTGTGTGAGAGAGGGAATCCCAGAGTGCGTTTGAGTGAGGGAATCCCAGAGTGTGTGAGAGAGAGGGAATGCCAGAGAGTGTGTGAGAGAGGGCATCCCAGAGAGTGTGTGAGAGAGGGCATCCCAGAGTGTTTGTGAGAGAGGTAGTCCCAGGGTGTGAGGGAGAAAGGGCATCCCACAGAATCCAGGCGAGTGTTTTTGTGTGAGATTCCCAGAGTGATTGTGAGAGAGGGAAACCCAGAGTGAGTGTGAGAGAATCCCAGAATGTGTGTGTGTGAGAGAATCCCAGAATGTGTGTGTGCGTGAGAGGGAATCCCAGAGAGTCCCAGAGTGTGTGTGAGAGAGGGAATCCCCGAGTGTGTGTGAGAGAGGGAATCCCAGAGGGTGTGTGTGAGAGAGGGATTCCCAGAGGGTGTGTGTGAGAGAGGGATTCCCAGAGGGTGTGTGTGAGAGAGGGATTCCCAGAGGGTGTGTGTGATTGAAAGGGAATCCCAGAGTATGAATGACAGAATCCCAAAGTATGCGTGTGAGTTTCCCAGAGTGTGTATGTGAGAGGGAATTCCAGAGAGTCCCCGAGAATGTGTGATAGAGGGACTCCAAGGGTGTGTGTGAGCGAGAGAGAATCCGGGAGAGTTCCAGATTGTGTGAGAGAGTGGGAATTCCAGTGTGTGTGCGAGTTTCCCAGAGTGTGTGTGAGAGAGGGAATCCCTGAGTGTGCGAGAGAGGGAATCCCATAGTGTGTGAGAGAGACGGAATCCCAGAATGTGTGTGAGAAAGGGAATCCCAGAGTGTGTGAGAGAACAGAAAACGCAGATTGTGTGTGAGAGGTAATCCCAGTGCTTCCCAGAGTGTGTGTGTGAGCGAATCCCAGACTGTGTGTGAGAGTCGGAAACCCAGAGTGTATATGATAAAGGGAATCCCAGAGTATGAATGAGAGAATCCCAAGGCGTGTGCGCGAGTTTCCCAGAGTGTGTATGTGAGAGGGAATGCCAGAGTGAGTGTGTGTGAGAGAGGGAATGCCAGAGTGTGTTTGAGAGAGGGAATCCCCGAGTGTGCGTGAGAGAGGGAATCCCCGAGTGTACGTGAGAGGGGGAATCCCTGAATGTGCGTGAGATAATTCCAGAGTGTGGGAGAGAGAGGGAATTCCTGAGAGTCCCAGAGTGTCTGTGAGAGACGGGGAATCCCAGAGTGTGTGAGAGAGAGAGAATCCCAGAGAGTCCCAGTGTGTCAGAGAGGGAATCCCAGAGTGTGTGTGTGATAGTGAATCCCAGAGTGTGTGAGAGAGGGAATCCCAGAGTGTGTGAGAGATGGCAAATCCCAGAGTGTGTGTGTGATAGTGAATCCCAGAGTGTGTGTGTGACAGTGAATCCCAGAGTGTGTGTGTGACAGTGAATCCCAGAGTGTGTGTGTGATAGTGAATGCCAGAGTGTGTGTGAGAGAGGGAATCCCAGAGTGTGTGTGAGAGAGGGAATCCCCGAGTGTGCGTGAGAGGGGGAATCCCCGAATGTGCGTGAGATTATTCCAGAGTGTGGGAGAGAGAGGGAATCCCAGAGAATCCCAGAGTGTGTGTGAGAGAGGGGGAATCCCAGAGTGTGTGAGAGAGAGAGAATCCCAGAGAGTCGCAGAGTGTGGGTAAGAGTGGAAATCCCAGAGTGTTTGAGGGAATTCCCAGAGTGTGTGAGAGAAACCCATTGTGTTTGGGCGAGGGTCCTAGCGTCCCAGATTGTGTAAGGGAATCCCAGAGAGTCCCAGAATGTGAGAGAGGGAATTCCAGTGTGTGTGTTTGTGTGTGTGTGTGAGAGAGAGAGAATCCCAGAGTGTGTATGTCGGTTCCCCAGAGTGTGTTTGAGAGAGGGGATCCCAGAGTGTGTGTGCGCTGAAGGGAATCTCAGAGAGTCCCTGAGTGTGTGTGAGAGTGGGAATCCCAAAGTGTGAGAGAAAGTTAGAATCCCAGAGTGTGTGTGTGAGTTTCCCAGTGTGTTTGTGAGAGAGGGCATCCCAGAGTGTGTGTGAGTGAGGGAATCCCAGAGTGTGTGTCAGAGTGGAAATCCCAGTGTGTGTGAGAGCGGGAATCCCAGAGTGTGTAATATAACCTCAGAGCGTGTAAGGAAATCCCACAGTGAGTAAGAGAGAGTCCCAGAGTAAGTGAGAGAGTCCCAGAAGCCTATGGTGTGTAAGGGAATCCCAAATGTAAGAGAGATTCCCTGAGTATGCCAGAGTATACGAGAGAATTCCTGTGTGTGTAAGAGAATCACAGTGTCCCAGAGTGTGTCTGTGAGTGTCCCAGATTGTGTGTGAGAGAGTCCCAGAGTGTGAGAGAGAGCGGGGATCCCAGAGAGTCCCAGAGTGATGGTGAGAGAGAGAATCCCAGAGTGTGTGTGAGAGAGAGAATCCCAGAGTGTGCGTGAGAGAGAGAATCCCAGTGTGATGGTGCGAGAGAGTATCCCAGAGTGTGTGTGAGAGAGTGAATCCCAGATTGTGCGTGATACAGGGAATCCCAGATTGTGCGTGAGAGATGGAATCCCAGAGATTGTGTGAGAGAGGTAGTCCCAGGTTGTGTGGGAGAGAGGGCATCCCACAGAATTCAGGAGTGTGTTTGTGTGTGAGAAATTCCCAGAGTGTGTGTAAGAGAGGGAAACCTAGAGTGTGTGTGAGAGAACCCCAGAATGTGTGTGTGTGAGAGAATCCCAGAGTGTGTTTGTGAGAGGGAATCCCAGAGAGCCCCAGAGTGTGTGTGAGAGAGGGAATCCCAGAGTGCGTTTGAGTGAGGGAATCCCAGAGTGTGTGAGAGAGAGGGAATGCCAGAGAGTGTGTGAGAGAGGGCATCCCAGAGAGTGTGTGAGAGAGGGCATCCCAGAGTGTTTGTGAGAGAGGTAGTCCCAGGGTGTGAGGGAGAAAGGGCATCCCACAGAATCCAGGCGAGTGTTTTTGTGTGAGATTCCCAGAGTGATTGTGAGAGAGGGAAACCCAGAGTGAGTGTGAGAGAATCCCAGAATGTGTGTGTGTGAGAGAATCCCAGAATGTGTGTGTGCGTGAGAGGGAATCCCAGAGAGTCCCAGAGTGTGTGTGAGAGAGGGAATCCCCGAGTGTGTGTGAGAGAGGGAATCCCAGAGGGTGTGTGTGAGAGAGGGATTCCCAGAGGGTGTGTGTGAGAGAGGGATTCCCAGAGGGTGTGTGTGAGAGAGGGATTCCCAGAGGGTGTGTGTGATTGAAAGGGAATCCCAGAGTATGAATGACAGAATCCCAAAGTATGCGTGTGAGTTTCCCAGAGTGTGTATGTGAGAGGGAATTCCAGAGAGTCCCCGAGAATGTGTGATAGAGGGACTCCAAGGGTGTGTGTGAGCGAGAGAGAATCCGGGAGAGTTCCAGATTGTGTGAGAGAGTGGGAATTCCAGTGTGTGTGCGAGTTTCCCAGAGTGTGTGTGAGAGAGGGAATCCCTGAGTGTGCGAGAGAGGGAATCCCATAGTGTGTGAGAGAGACGGAATCCCAGAATGTGTGTGAGAAAGGGAATCCCAGAGTGTGTGAGAGAACAGAAAACGCAGATTGTGTGTGAGAGGTAATCCCAGTGCTTCCCAGAGTGTGTGTGTGAGCGAATCCCAGACTGTGTGTGAGAGTCGGAAACCCAGAGTGTATATGATAAAGGGAATCCCAGAGTATGAATGAGAGAATCCCAAGGCGTGTGCGCGAGTTTCCCAGAGTGTGTATGTGAGAGGGAATGCCAGAGTGAGTGTGTGTGAGAGAGGGAATGCCAGAGTGTGTTTGAGAGAGGGAATCCCCGAGTGTGCGTGAGAGAGGGAATCCCCGAGTGTACGTGAGAGGGGGAATCCCTGAATGTGCGTGAGATAATTCCAGAGTGTGGGAGAGAGAGGGAATTCCTGAGAGTCCCAGAGTGTCTGTGAGAGACGGGGAATCCCAGAGTGTGTGAGAGAGAGAGAATCCCAGAGAGTCCCAGTGTGTCAGAGAGGGAATCCCAGAGTGTGTGTGTGATAGTGAATCCCAGAGTGTGTGAGAGAGGGAATCCCAGAGTGTGTGAGAGATGGCAAATCCCAGAGTGTGTGTGTGATAGTGAATCCCAGAGTGTGTGTGTGACAGTGAATCCCAGAGTGTGTGTGTGACAGTGAATCCCAGAGTGTGTGTGTGACAGTGAATCCCAGAGTGTGTGTGTGATAGTGAATGCCAGAGTGTGTGTGAGAGAGGGAATCCCAGAGTGTGTGTGAGAGAGGGAATCCCAGAGTGTGTGTGAGAGAGGGAATCCCAGAGTGTGTGAGAGAGAGGTAGTCCCAGGGTGTGTGGGAGAGAGGGCATCCCACAGAATTCAGGAGTGTGTTTGTGTGTGAGAAATTCCCAGAGTGTGTGTGAGAGAGGGAAACCCAGATTGTGCGTGATAGAGGGAATCCCAGAGTGTGCGTGAGAGAGGGAATCCCAGAGAGTGTGTGAGAGAGGTAGTCCCAGGGTGTGTGGGAGAGAGGGCATCCCACAGAATTCAGGAGTGTGTTTGTGTGTGAGAAATTCCCAGAGTGTGTGAGAGAGAGGGAAACCCAGAGTGTGTTTGTGAGAGGGAATCCCAGAGAGCCCCAGAGTGTTTGTGAGAGAGGGAATCCCAGAGTGCGTTTGAGTGAGGGAAACCCAGAGTGTGTGAGAGAGAGGGAATGCCAGAGAGTGTGTGAGAGAGAGCATCCCAGAGTGTGTTTGAGAGAGGGAATCCCCGAGTGTGCGTGAGAGAGGGAATCCCCGAGTGTGCGTGAGAGAGGGAATCCCCGAGTGTGTGTGTGAGAGAATCCCAAAGTGTGTGAGATAGGGATTCCCATAGTATGTGAGAGAGACGGAATCCCAAAGTGTGTGTGAGAGAGGGAATCCCAGAGAGTTCCAGAGTGTGTATGAGAGAATCCCAGAGCGTCTGTGACATTTTCCCGAGTGTGTGTGACAGAGGGAATCCCAGAGAGACCCAGATCGTGTTTGAGAGAATCCCAGCGTGTGTGTGAGAGAGGGAATCCCTGAGTGTGTGTGTGAGAGAATCCCAAAGTGTGTGAGAGAGAGGGAATCCCAGTGTGTGTGAGAGAGCTGGAATCCCAGAGTGTGTGCGTGAGCGAATCCAAGACTGTGTGTGAGAGTCGGAATCCCAGAGTGTGTATGAGAGAGGGAATCCCAGAGTATGAAGGAGACAATCCCAAGGAGTGTGTGCGAGTTTCACAGAGTGTGTATGTGAGACGGAATGCCAGAGTGAGTGTTGAGAGTGGGAATCCCAGAGAGTGTGTGTGAGAGAGGGATCCCAGAGAGTGTGTGTGAGAGAGGGAATCCCAGAGAGTGTGTGTGAGAGAGGGAATCCCAGAGAGAGTGTGTGAGAGAGGGAATCCCAGAGAGAGAGTGTGAGAGAGAGGGAATCCCAGAGTGCGTGTGAGAGAGGGCAAATCCCAGAGTGTGTGAGAGAGAGGGAATCCCAGAGAGTCCCAGAGTGTGGGTAAGAGTGGAAATCCCAGAGTGTTTGAGGGAATTCCCAGAGTGTGTGAGAGAAACCCAGGGTGTTTGGGCGAGGGTCCTAGCGTCCCAGATTGTGTAAGGGAATCCCAGAGAGTCCCAGAATGTGAGAGAGGGAATTCCAAATTGTGTGTGTGTGTGTGTGTGTGTGTGTGTGTGTGTTTGTGAGAGAATCCCGGAGTGTGTGTGAGGGTTTTCCAGAGTGTGTTTGAGAGAGGGGATCTCAGAGAGTGTGTGAGCTGAAGGGAATTTCAGAGAGTCCCTGAGTGTGTGTGAGAGTGGGAATCCCAAAGTGTGAGAGAAAGTTAGAATCCCAGAGTGTGTGTGTGAGTTTCCCAGTGTGTTTGTGAGAGAGGGCATCCCAGAATGTGTGTGAGAGAGGGAAACCCAGAGTGTGTGTCAGAGTGGAAATCCCAGAGTGTGTAAGAGAACCTCAGAGCGTGTAAGAAAATCCCACAGTGAGTAAGAGAGAGTCCCAGAGTAAGTGAGAGAGTCCCAGAAGCCTATGGTGTGTAAGGGAATCCCAAATGTAAGAGAGATTCCCTGAGTGTGCCAGAGTATGCGAGAGAATTCCAGTGTGTGTAAGAGAATCACAGTGTCCCAGAGTGTGTCTGTGAGTGTCCCAGGTTGTGTGTGAGAGAGTCCCAGAGGGTGAGAGAGAGAGGTAATCCCAGAGAGTCCCAGTGTGTCAGAGAGGGAATCCCAGAGTGTGTGTGTGATAGTGAATCCCAGAGCGTGTGTGAGAGAGGGAATCCCAGAGTGTGTTTGAGAGAGGGAATCCCCGAGTGTGCGTGCGAGAGGGAATCCCCGAATGTGCGTGAGATTATTCCAGAGTGTGGGAGAGAGAGGGAATCCCAGAGAATCCCAGAGTGTGTGTGAGAGAGGGCAAATCCCAGAGTGTGTGAGAGAGAGGGAATCCCAGAGAGTCCCAGAGTGTGGGTAAGAGTGGAAATCCCAGAGTGTTTGAGGGAATTCCCAGAGAGTGTGAGAGAAACCCATGGTGTTTGGGCGAGGGTCCTAGCGTCCCAGATTGTGTAAGGGAATCCCAGAGAGTCCCAGAATGTGACAGAGGGAATTCCAGTGTGTGTGTGTGTGTGTGTGAGAGAGAGAGAGAATCCCAGAGTGTGTGTGTGGGTTCCCCAGATTGTGTTTGAGAGAGGGGATCCCAGAGTGTGTGTGAGCTGAAGGGAATTTCAGAGAGTCCCTGAGTGTGTGTGAGAGTGGGAATCCCAAAGTGTGAGAGAAAGTTAGAATCCCAGAGTGTGTTTGTGAGTTTCCCAGTGTGTTTGTGAGAGAGGGCATCCCAGAGAGTGTGTGTGAGAGGGCATCCCAGAATGTGTGTGAGTGAGGGAATCCCAGAGTGTGTGTCAGAGTGAAAATCCCAGTGTGTGTGAGAGCGGGAAGCCCAGAGTGTGTAAGAGAACCTCAGAGCGTGTAAGGAAATCCCACAGTGAGTAAGAGAGAGTCCCAGAGTAAGTGAGAGAGTCCCAGAAGCCTATGGTGTGTAAGGGAATCCCAAATGTAAGAGAGATTCCCTGAGTATGCCAGAGTATACGAGAGAATTCCAGTGTGTGTAAGAGAATCACAGTGTCCCAGAGTGTGTTTGTGAGTGTCCCAGATTGTGTGTGAGAGAGTCCCAGAGTGTGAGAGAGAGCGGGGATCCCAGAGAGTCCCAGAGTGATGGTGAGAGAGAGAGTCCCAGAGTGATGGTGAGAGAGAGTATCCCAGAGTGTGCGTGAGAGAGAGAATCCCAGAGTGTGCGTGAGAGAGAGAATCCCAGAGTGATGGTGCGAGAGAGTATCCCAGAGAGTGTGTGAGAGAGTGAATCCCAGATTGTGCGTGATAGAGGGAATCCCAGATTGTGCGTGAGAGATGGAATCCCAGAGAGTGTGTGAGAGAGGTAGTCCCAGGTTGTGTGGGAGAGAGGGCATCCCACAGAATTCAGGAGTGTGTTTGTGTGTGAGAAATTCCCAGAGTGTGTGTGAGAGAGGGAAACCCAGAGTGAGTGTGAGAGAACCCCAGAATGTGTGTGTGTGAGAGAATCCCAGAGTGTGTTTGTGAGAGGGAATCCCAGAGAGCCCCAGAGTGTTTGTGAGAGAGGCAATCCCAGAGTGCGTTTGAGTGAGGGAATCCCACAGTGTGTGAGAGAGAGGGAATGCCAGAGAGTGTGTGAGAGAGGGCATCCCAGAGAGTGTGTGAGAGAGGTCGTCCCAGGGTGTGTGGGAGAGAGGGCATCCCACAGAATTCAGGAGTGTGTTTGTGTGTGAGAAATTCCCAGAGTGTGTGTGAGAGAGGGGAACCCAGAGTGAGTGTGAGAGAATCCCAGAATGTGTGTGTGTGAGAGAATCCCAGAGTGTGTTTGTGAGAGGGAATCCCAGAGAGCCCCAGAGTGCTTGTGAGAGAGGGAATCCCAGAGTGCGTTTGAGTGAGGGAATTCCCAGAGTGTGTGAGAGAAACCCAGGGTGTTTGGGCGAGGGTCCTAGCGTCCCAGATTGTGTAAGGGAATCCCAGAGAGTCCCAGAATATGAGAGAGGGAATTCCTGTGTGTGTGTGTGTGTGTGTGTGTGTGTGTGTGTGTTTGTGAAAGAATCCCAGAGTGTGTGTGAGGGTTTCCCAGAGTGTGTTTGAGAGAGGGGATCTCAGAGTGTGTGTGAGCTGAAGGGAATTTCAGAGAGTCCCTGATTGTGTGTGAGAGTGGGAATCCCAAAGTGTGAGAGAAAGTTAGAATCCCAGAGTGTGTGTGTGAGTTTCCCAGTGTGTTTGTGAGAGAGGGCATCCCAGAATGTGTGTGAGAGAGGGAAACCCAGAGTGTGTGTCAGAGTGGAAATCCCAGTGTGTGTGAGAGCGGGAATCCCAGAGTGTGTAAGAGAACCTCAGAGCGTGTAAGAAAATCCCACAGTGAGTAAGAGAGAGTCCCAGAGTAAGTGAGAGAGTCCCAGAAGCCTATGGTGTGTAAGGGAATCCCAAATGTAAGAGAGATTCCCTGAGTGTGCCAGAGTATGCGAGAGAATTCCAGTGTGTGTAAGAGAATCACAGTGTCCCAGAGTGTGTCTGTGAGTGTCCCAGATTGTGCGTGAGAGAGTCCCAGAGGGTGAGAGAGAGAGGTAATCCCAGAGAGTCCCAGTGTGTCAGAGAGGGAATCCCAGAGTGTGTGTGAGATAGCAAATCCCAGAGTGTGTGTGAGACTGGGAATCCCAGAGTGTGTGTGAGAGAGGGAATCCCAGAGTGTGTGTGAGAGAGGGAATCCCAGAGTGTGTTTGAGAGAGGGAATCCCCGAGTGTGCGTGAGAGAGGGAATCCCCGAATGTGCGTGAGATTATTCCAGAGTGTGGGAGAGAGAGGGAATCCCAGAGAGTCCCAGAGTGTGTGTGAGAGAGGGGGAATCCCAGAGTGTGTGAGAGAGAGAGAATCCCAGAGAGTCCCAGAGTTTCAGAGGGAATCCCAGAGTGCGTGTGTGATAGTGAATCCCAGAGCGTGTGAGAGAGGGCAAATCCCAGAGTGTGTGAGAGAGAGGGAATCCCAGAGAGTCCCAGAGTGTGGGTAAGATTGGAAATCCCAGAGTGTTTGAGGGAATTCCCAGAGTGTGTGAGAGGAACCCATGGTGTTTGGGCGAGGGTCCTAGCGTCCCAGATTGTGTAAGGGAATCCCAGAGAGTCCCAGAATGTGAGAGAGGGAATTCCAGTGTGTGTGTGTGTGTGTGTGTGAGAGAGAGAATCCCAGAGTGTGTGTGTGTGGGTTCCCCAGAGTGTGTTTGAGAGAGGGGATCCCAGAGTGTGTGTGAGCTGAAGGGAATCTCAGAGAGTCCCTGAGTGTGTGTGAGAGTGTGAATCCCAAAGTGTGAGAGAAAGTTAGAATCCCAGAGTGTGTGTGTGAGTTTCCCAGTGTGTTTGTGAGAGAGGGCATCCCAGAGTGTGTGTGTAAGAGGGCATCCCAGAATGTGTGTGCATGAGGGAATCCCAGAGTGTGTGTCAGAGTGGAAATCCCAGTGTGTGTGAGAGCGGGAATCCCAGAGTGTGTAAGAGAACCTCAGAGCGTGTAAGAAAATCCCACAGTGAGTAAGAGAGAGTCCCAGAGTAAGTGAGAGAGTCCCAGAAGCCTATGGTGTGTAAGGGAATCCCAAATGTAAGAGAGATTCCCTGAGTGTGCCAGAGTATGCGAGAGAATTCCAGTGTGTGTAAGAGAATCACAGTGTCCCAGAGTGTGTCTGTGAGTGTCCCAGATTGTGCGTGAGAGAGTCCCAGAGGGTGAGAGAGAGAGGTAATTCCAGAGAGTCCCAGTTTGTCAGAGAGGGAATCCCAGAGTGTGTGTGAGATAGCAAATCCCAGAGTGTGTGTGAGAGAGGGAATCCCAGAGTGTGTGTGAGAGAGGGAATCCCAGAGTGTGTGTGAGAGAGGGAATCCCAGAGTGTGTTTGAGAGAGGGAATCCCCGAGTGTGCATGAGAGAGGGAATCCCCGAATGTGCGTGAGATTATTCCAGAGTGTGGGAGAGAGAGGGAATCCCAGAGAGTCCCAGAGTGTGTGTGAGAGAGGGGGAATCCCAGAGTGTGTGAGAGAGAGAGAATCCCAGAGAGTCCCAGAGTTTCAGAGGGAATCCCAGAGTGCGTGTGTGATAGTGAATCCCAGAGCGTGTGAGAGAGGGCAAATCCCAGAGTGTGTGAGAGAGAGGGAATCCCAGAGAGTCCCAGAGTGTGGGTAAGAGTGGAAATCCCAGAGTGTTTGAGGGAATTCCCAGAGTGTGTGAGAGGAACCCATGGTGTTTGGGCGAGGGTCCTAGCGTCCCAGATTGTGTAAGGGAATCCCAGAGAGTCCCAGAATGTGAGAGAGGGAATTCCAGTGTGTGTGTGTGTGTGTGTGTGTGTGTGAGAGTATCCCAGAGTGTGTGTGTGTGGGTTCCCCAGAGTGTGTTTGAGAGAGGGGATCCCAGAGTGTGTGTGAGCTGAAGGGAATCTCAGAGAGTCCCTGAGTGTGTGTGAGAGTGTGAATCCCAAAGTGTGAGAGAAAGTTAGAATCCCAGAGTGTGTGTGTGAGTTTCCCAGTGTGTTTGTGAGAGAGGGCATCCCGGAGTGTGTGTGTGAGAGGGCATCCCAGAATGTGTGTGAGTGAGGGAATCCCAGAGTGTGTGTCAGAGTGGAAATCCCAGTGTGTGTGAGAGCGGGAAGCCCAGAATGTGTAAGAGAACCTCAGAGCGTGTAAGGAAATCCCACAGTGAGTAAGAGAGTGTCCCAGAGTAAGTGAGAGTCCCAGAAGCCTATGGTGTGTAAGGGAATCCCAAATGTAAGAGTGATTCCCTGAGTATTCCAGAGTATACGAGAGAATTCCTGTGTGTGTAAGAGAATCACAGTGTCCCAGAGTGTGTCTGTGAGTGTCCCAGATTGTGTGTGAGAGAGTCCCAGAGTGTGAGAGAGAGAGGGGATCCCAGAGAGTCCCAGAGTGATGGTGAGAGAGAGAATCCCAGAGTGATGGTGAGAGAGAGTATCCCAGAGTGTGTGTGAGAGAGAGAATCCCAGAATGTGTTTGAGAGAGGGCATCCCAGAGAGTGTGTGAGCTGAAGGGAATCTCAGAGTCCCTGAGTGTGTGTGAGAGTGGGAATCCCAAAGTGAGAGAGAAAGTTAGAATCCCAGAGTGTGTGTGTGAGTTTCCCAGTGTGTTTGTAAGAGAGAATCCGAGATTGTGTGTGAGAGAGGGAATCCCAGAGTGTGTGTGTGAGAGAGGGAATCCCAGAGTGTGTGTGAGAGAGGCAATCCCAGATTGTGTAAGGGAATCTCAGTGTGTCCCCGATTGTGTTAGGGATTCCTAGAGTGTGTGAGAGAGTCCTAGAGTGTGAGAGAGAATTGCAGAGCATGTAAGGAAATCCCACAGTGAGTAAGAGAGAGTCCCAAAGTAAGTGAGAGAGTCCCAGAAACCTATGGTTTGTAAGGGAATCCCAAATGTAAGAGAGATTCCCTGAGTGTGCCAGAGTGTGCGAGAGAATTCCAGTGTGTGTAAGAGAATCAGTGTCCCAGAGTGTTTGTGAGAGACCCAGAGTGTGTGTGAGAGAGCCAATCCCAGAGTGTGTGTGAGAGAGGGAATCCCAGACAGTCCCAGAGTGTGTGTGCAGGGAATCCCAGAGTGTGCGTGAGAGAGGGAATCCCAGACAGTCCCAGAGTGAGTGTGAGGGAATCCCAGAGTGTGTGTGAGAGAGGGCGTCCAAGGGTGTGTGTGAGAGAGGGAATCCCCGAGTGTGTAGGAGGGAGGGAATCCCAGAGTGTGTGTGTGAGAGGGAATCCCAGAGAGCCCCAGAGTGTGTGTGAGGGAGGGAATCCCAGAGAGCCCCAGAGTGTGTGTGAGGGAGGGCACCCCAGAGTGTGTGTGAGGGAGGGCACCCCAGAGTGTGTGTGAGGGAGGGCACCCCAGAGTGTGTGTGAGAGAGGGAATCCCGAGTGTGTGTGTGGGAACGAATCCCAGAGAGCCCCAGAGTGTGTGTGTGAGAGGGAATCCCAGAGAGGCCCAGAGTGTGTGTGTGAGAGGGAATCCCAGAGACCCCCAGAGTGTGTGTGAGGGAGGGAAAGCCAGAGAGCCCCAGAGTGTGTGTGAGGGAGGGAATCCCCGAGTGTGTGGGATAGAAGGAATCCCAGAGAGTGTGTGAGAGAGGTAGTCCCAGGGTGTGTGGTAGAGAGGGCATCCCACAGAATCCAGGAGTGTGTTTGTGTGTGAGAGAATCCCAGAATGTGTGTGAGAGAGGGAAACCCAGAGTGTGTTTGTGAGAGGGAATCCCAGAGAGCCCCAGAGAGTGTGTGAGAGAGGGAATCCCAGAGTGCGTTTGAGTGAGGGAATCCCAGAGTGTGTGAGAGAGAGGGAATGCCAGAGAGTATGTGAGAGAGGCCATCCCGGAGAGTGCGTGAGAGAGGGCATCCCAGAGTGTTTGTGTGAGAGGTAGTCCCAGGGTGTGTGGGAGAAAGGGCATCCCACAGAATCCAGGAGTGTGTTTGTGTGTGAGATTCCCAGAGTGTTTGTGAGAGAGGGAAACCCAGAGTGAGTGTGAGAGAATCCCAGAATGTGTTTGAGGGAGGGAATCCCAGAGTGTGTTTGTAAGTTTCCCAGAGTGTTTGTGAGAGAGGGAATCCCAGAGTGTTTGTGAGAGAGGGATTCCCAGAGAGTGTGTGAGAGAGGGAATCCCAGAGTGTGAGTGAGAGAAGGAATCCCAGATCTTCCCAGAGTGTGTGTCTGTGAGAGAGGGAATCCTAGAGTGCGTGAGAGAGAGGGGATCCCAGAGTGTGTGGGAGAGAGGGCATCCCTGAGAGTCCCAGAGTGTGTGTGAGTTACATTGACAGAGTGGGGTCAGTCTGATCTTCCCTGCGTGGGATCCATTGACAGAGTGGGGACAATCTGCTCTTCCCTGGTGTGTTATATTGACAGAGTGGGGTCAGTCTGCTCTTCCCTGGGTGAGTTACATTCACAGATTGGAGACAGTCTGCGCTTGACTGTGCGAGTTATATTGACAGAGTGGGGTCAGTCTGCACTTCCCTGGGTGTGTTACATTTACAGAGTGGGCTTCAATCTGGTCTTCCCTTGTTGTGTTACATTGACAGAGAAGGGGTCTGTCTCCTCTTCCCTGGGTGTGTTACATTGACAGAGTGGTGTCAGTCTGATCTTCCCTGGGTGTTTTGCATTGACAGAGTGGGGTCAATCTGGTCTTCCCATGTTGTGTTACATTGACAGAGAAGGCGTCTGTCTCCTCTTACGTGGGTGTGTTTCATTGACAGAGTGGTGTCCGTCTGCTCTTCCCTGGGTGGGTTATATTGACAGAGTGGGGTCAGTCTGCTCTTCCCTGGGTGTGTTACATTGTCAGAGGAGGGTCAGTCTGCGCTTGACTCTGTGAGTAATTTTGCAGAGTGGGGTCAGTCTGCTCTTCCCTGGCTGTGTTACATTGACAGAGTGGCGTCAGTCTGCTCTTCCCTGGGTGTGATACATTGACAGAGTGGCGTCAGTCTGCTCTTCCCTGGGTGTGTTACATTGACAGAGTGGATTCCGTCTGCTATTTCCTGGCTGTGTTACATTGACAGAGTGGGGTCAGTCTGCTCTTCCCTGGCTGTGTTACATTGACAGAGTGGGGTCAGTCTGCACTTGCCTGGGTGGGTTACATGGACAGAGTGAGGTCAGTCTGCTCTTCCCAGGGTGTGTTACATTGACAGAGTGGGGTCAGTCTGCTCTTCCCTGGGTGGGTTACATTGACAGAGTGGGGTCAGTCTGCTCTTCTCTGGGTGTGTTACATTGACAGAATGGGGTCAGTCTGCTCTTCCCTGGGTGGGTTACATTGACAGAGTGGGGTCAGTCTGCTCTTCCCTGGGTGGGTTACATTGACAGAGTGGTGTCAGTCTGCTCTTCCCTGGGTGTGTTAGATTGACAGAGTGGGGTCAGTCTCTTCTTCCCTGGGTGTGTTACATTGACAGAGTGGGGTCAGTCTGCTCTTCCCTGGGTGGGTTACATTGGCAGAATGGGGTCAGTCTGCTCTTCCCTGGGTGTGTTACATTGACAGAGAGGGGTAAGTCTGCAGTTGACTGTGTGAGTAATTTTGCAGAGTGAGGTCAGTCTGCTCTTCTCTGGGTGGGTTACATTGACAGAGTGAGGTCAGTCTGCTCTTCCCTGGGCGTGTTATATTGACTGAGTCGGGTCAGTCTGCTCTTCCCTGGGTGTGTTACATTGACCGGTTGGTGTCAGTCTGATCTTCCCTGGGTGTGTTACATTTACAGAGTGGGGTCAGTCTGCTCTTTCCTGGGTGTGTTACATTGACAGGTTGGTGTCAGTCTGATCTTCCCTGGGTGGGTTACATTGACAGTATGGGGTCAGCCTGCTCTTCCCTGGGTGTGTTACATTGACAGAGTTGGGTCAGTCTGCTCTTCCCTGGGTGTGTTACATTGACAGAGTGGGGTCAGTCTCTTCTTCCCTGGGTGTGTTACATTGACAGAGTGGGGTCAGTCTGCTCTTCCCTGGGTGGGTTACATTGACAGAATCGGGTCAGTCTGCTATTACCTTGGTGTGTTAGATTGACAGAGTGTGGTCAGTGAGCACTTCCCTGGGTGTGTTACAATAACAGAGTGGGGTCAGTCTGCTCTTCCCAGCGCGTGTCACATTGACAGAGACGGGTAAGTCTGCAGTTGACTGTGTGAGTAATTTTGCAGAGTGAGGTCAGTCTGCTCTTCTCTGGGTGGGTTACATTGACAGAGTGGGGTCAGTCTGCTCTTCCCTGGGTGTGTTACATTGACAGAGAGGGGTCAGTCTGCTCTTCCCTGGGCGTGTTACATGGACAGAGTGGGGTCAGTCTGCTCTTCCCTGGGTGTGTCACATTGACAGTATGGAGTAGGTCTGCTCTTGCGTGGGTGTGTTACATTGACAGAGTGGGGTCAGTCTACTCTTCCCTGGGTGTGTCACATTGACAGATTGGTGTCAGTCTGCGCTTCCCTGGGTGTGTTACATTGACAGAGTGGGGTCAGTCTGCTCTTCCCTGGGTGGGTTACATTGACAGGTTGGTGTCAGTCTGATCTTCCCTGGGTGTGTTACATTGACAGTATGGGGTCAGTCTGCTCTTCACTGGGTGTGTTACACTGACAGAGTTGGGTCAGTCTGCTCTTCCCTGGGTGTGTTACATTGACAGAGTGAGGTCAGTCTGCTCTTCCCTGGGTTGGTTACATTGACAGAGTGGGGTCAGTCTGTTCTTCCCTGGGTGTGTTACATTGACAGAGTGGGGTCAGTCTGTTGTTCCCTGGGTGGGTTACATTGACCGAGTGGGGTCAGTCTGCTATTCCCTGGATGTGTTACATTAACAGAGTGGGGTCAGTGTGCACTTCCCTGGGTGTGTTACATTGACAGAGGGAGGTCAGTCTGCTCTTCACTGGGTGGGTTACATTGACAGAGTGGGGTCAGTCTGCTCTTCCCTGGGTGTGTTACATTCACAGAGTGGGGTCAGTCTGCTCTCCCAGGGTGTGTTACATTGACAGATTGGGGTCAGTCTGCTCTTCCCTGGGTGGATTACATTGACAGAGTTGGGTCATCTGCTCTTCCCTGGGTGTGTTACATTGACAGAGTGGGGTCAGTCTGCTCTTCCCTGGGTGGATTACATTGACAGAATTGGGTCATCTGCTCTTCCCTGAGTGTGTTACATTGACAGAGTGGGGTCAGTCTGCTCTTCCCTGGGTGCGTTACATTGACAGTATGGGGTCAGTCTGCTCTTCCCTGGGTGTGTTACATTGACTGAGTGGGGTCAATCTGCTCTTCCCTGGGTGGTTTAAATTGACAGAGTGGGGTCCGTCTGCTCTTCCCTGGGTGTGTTACATTGACAGAGTGGGGTCAGTCTGCTTTTCCCTGGGTGTGTGACAGTGACAGGTTGGGGAAAGTCTGCTCTTCCCTTGGTGTGTTACATTGACAGAGTGAGGTCAGTCTGCACTTGCCTGGGTGTGTTACATTGACAGAGTGGGGGTCAGTCTGCTCTTCCCAGGGAGTGTTACATTGACAGATTTGGTTCAGTCTGCTCTTCCCAGGGTGTATTACATTGACCGAGTGGGGTCAGTCTGCTCTTCCCTAGGTGTGTGACATTGACAGAGTGGGGTCAGTCTGCTCTTCCCTGGGTGTGTTACATTGACAGAGTTGGGGTCAGTCTGCTCTTCCCAGGGTGTGTTACATTGACAGATTTGGTTCAGTCTGCTCTTCCCAGGGAGTGTTACATTGACAGAGTGGGGTCAGTCTGCACTTCCCTGGGTGTGTTACATTGAAGGAGTGGGGTCATTCTGCTCTTCCCTTGGTGTGTTACATTGACAGAGTGGGGTTAGTCTGCACTTCCCGGGGTGTGTTACATTGACAGAATGGGGTCAGTCTGCTCTTCCCTGGGTGTGTTACATTGACAGAGTGGGGTCAGTCTGCACTTCCCTGCGTGTGTTACATTGACAGAGTGGGGTCAGTCTGCTCTTCACCGGGTGTCTTACATTGACAGAGTGGGGTCAGTTTGCTCTTCACTGGGGGGGTCAGGTGACGGTCTACCTCATTCATTGGGGTGGATGTCAAGGAGCATCTTAAACCGGAGAGGGATCGGGGGGAATTGGAGCCATTTAGAGAGACAGTACAGAAGATAAGACAGCTCAGCTCAAAGCACGGCACTTAATGCTGCCCCGATTAAAATATTGAAGATGGCAGAGGGGCAGATGAGCTGAGACAGGGTGGGAGCTGGGCGATATTGATGATGTGGAAGGACAGTGTGTGTACCTGATCACATTCTGTCAGTCTGACTAATAGCAGTCATTCCTGGCACTGGATTCACTGAGGGGTGAAGGGTCAGTGAACAGAGCGGACTGTCCCTGTTGTTCTGTTCCTGACTCTCCAGCTCCCACTCTGTTAGTGACCTCTCAGTCTCCCGGGAAATGGGCTGTTTCCCAGTTGTGCCGGATTCCTGGCCTTTATCCTTGACCGAGCTGAGAGTTGATGGTCTGAGGAATATCATTCCCAAATGACTTCTGTCCAAGATAATACCGATTAATGTGTCTGTGTATCCTCCATTAATCTGTAAACATCATTGCTCAGGGCTGGAGGGACATGAATTGATGACATTGAGGATGTTATGAACCAGACCAAACTCCTCTGCCGTAACACAAACATAAGGAAGAAAGATTGGACAAACCGAACTCGATTGGAAACCTGAATTAAATGAACATTATTTAACTATAAACAGCAACTGTTCGGATATCGTAACATTCCATAAACCACACAATTCTGGTCTTTCTGCTATCGGGAGAATGGTGTGAAACTTGTAAAGATTCAGAAAAGATTTACAAGAATGTTTGCAGAGTCAGGATTTCTGATTGTTTTGAGGCTGGAGTTTATTTTATCCTTGTGGAGATTTGACCCATTAATCCTCCCTCCCCACCACTACAGAAGCTGTTGGAACTGTTCAGTTTTTCCAGCGGCTTCTGTAATTATTTCAGGTTCCTGACGGGAGCAGTCTCTCACTTTTCGAACAAAACAAACCCATCCTTGTGCAGCAATCAATATTTCAATAAGAAATGGGAAGCAGCAGAGGGGAAAGCTTCCGAGATGCAGAGCAATGCTGCCCGGTTCCACACTTCAATTCACAGGAACCATCGCCAGGAAAAGCAAGGAGCAATCTGACGGATCCGTTTTACCACAGAATGAAAGATTTATTTCCTCGATTTATCCCAGTGCATTACCTTTAAAAGGCTGTTTACAAACCACAACACTGCGATGGCTGGGAATCGGACCCGGGTCAACTGCTTGGAAGGCAGCTATGCTCCCCACTATCCCACCATCACCCTGCTAGCAGATCCCTCCTCATTCCCAAACACACTTAACAAGGCCGTGATCATCACCAACTGGATTGGGGCTGAAATCCAAACAGACACATCCTCTGTATCTAACCCAGTGATGGAGCTCTCCTGATTGAGTTTGATGTGAACAGGATGGGGGAAGTGGGAGATTTAATCAGTACCTAACGCCTGGGAATTTGAAAAGCTGCAGTGTAGAGGGAGATTTACTCTGTATCTGACTCCATTCTCTACCTGCCCTGGGGATTTAAATGGAGACAGTTTAATGGGAGCTTTACGTTGTCTGGAACCCTGTGCTCCCTCTGCCCTGGGAGTGTTTGCTGGGAACACTGTCTAACCTCTGTGATATGGATCCTATGAAGATTGATGGGAGACAGTGTAAATGGAATTGTCAGGGTCCAATTCCTTCACGTGGATGAGAGAAGGTGAGAAAAAATGATCTCAGTGGGACTGAAGGGTCAGTAACAGAATGAATACACCATTGGCTCAGAGAGAGGAGACAGGATATAGGGTAATGAGGGTTTCAGACTGGAGGGAGCTACAGGCACATACAAGTTGGGAACTGTTTTCAGTAAAAGGCATTTGATCCCAGGTCACTGCAGAGTGTAAGAATCTGATGCCTTTCCCTCACTATCCCCCTCCAATCCCTGCGAAGATCTGCTCCCACACCATGTTCCCTCCTAACTGCTGACTGTGTTACATATATTAATACATTGGAGCTGGGCAGAGGTGCTTTTAAACTTGGGATCTTGCTGTGTAACTTGCCTCCAAAATGCTCTTGCTCTCCCTTTCAACTAATCTTTTCCCTCTTTTATCCTGAAGAACATTTGTTTGGAAAGCTGCAACGTGAAGATCCAAAATGTTCGAAGCCAGGAAAGAACAACCTCCAGAGGGGGAGCACGGGCCTGAGGCCTGAGGCCTGGTCGACAGGCTGCACCCCGTGGGGGCCCACGTGAGTTGTGTGTTTATTTACCCCAAGGTTTAATCTCCTCTGAGGGACCCTGTGTTTTAGGGGCCTCTGGGTAACTCGCTCCTGTCAGATTGTGGCCCTGTCATTTTTAAAACCGGTTTGAAGCCTGGGGTTAAAGTTTGTCAATCCCCAGGATCTGAGAGGTAGGACTCTCTTAGGGTGGAATTAAAACCCAAATGCTGTGACCCTTTCTAAAGACTCCCTCTCTCACCCTTCTCTCTCACCCCTCTCTCTCTCACACCCCTCTCTCTCACCCTCCCTCTCTCATCCCGTCTCTCTTTCCTCCTCCCACTCTCATCCCTCCTATCTCACACTCTCCCTTTCTCACCCCTCTCTCACAGCCCCTCCTGCTCTCTTGCACCCCCTATCTCTCTCACCCCCTTCTCTCTCACTGCCTCTCTCTTTCACACCCCCTTTCTCTCTCACCTTGTTATCTCTCTCTCTCTCCCTCACTCTCTCTCACCCCCTCTCTCTCCACCCTGCTCTCTCACTCTCACCCCTCCCTCTGTCATCCCTCACCCTCTCTCCCCTTTACACCCTCTCTTTCCCCCGCCCTCTCTCTCATCCCCTCCTGTCTCTCGTTCCCTTTTTCTCTCTCTCATTCCCCTTCCCTCTCACGCTCTGTCTCACACTCCCGCTCTCTTTCTCTCTGTATACCCCCTCTCTCGCACCCTCTTTCTCTCGTTCACCCCATTTCTCTATCTCTTTTGACCCCTTTCTTTCTTCCTCCCTCCTCCTTGCTCTCGCTCTGTCTCTCTCTAGCGCCCACTCTCTCATCCCATCTCCCTCACACCCCTCTAACTGTCTCATCTGTTCACTTGCTCTCTCTCTGTCTCTCTCTCTCTCAACCCATCATTCACTGTCTATCTCACCCTCCCTCTCACCTCTTTAACTCTCTCTCCCTCGCGTCCCATCTCTCTCATCCCTCTTTATCTCGCTGTCCCCCTTTCTCTCTCACCCTTTCTCTATCTCTCCTCCTTTCTCTCAATCCCTCTCTCTCACCCCCTCTCCCACCTCCTCTCTCTCACCCCCTCACATTCACTCTTTCTCTGACCTTCTCTCTCTCTCTCTCTCTCTTCCCCCTCTCTCCTTTTCTCAGACCTCTCTCCCTTTCTCACCCCTCTCTCCCTCACCCCTTTCTCTCTTACCCCCTCTCTCTCAACTCCTCTCTCTCACCCTCTCTCTCTCACCCCCCTCATCCCCCTCTTTGCCCCCTCTATCCCCCCCTCTCCCCCGCTCTCTCACCCCCTCTCTCCCCCTCTCCTCCATCTCTCCCCCTCTCTCCGCCATCTGTCTACCCCCTCTCTGTGCCCTCTCTCTGCCCCCAATCCCACCCCCTCTCCCTCTCCCCCTCCCTCCCCCTCCCTCGCCCCCTCTCTCTCGTCCTCTCTCCCCTCCTCTTTCGCCCCTCTGTCTCGCACCCCTCTCTCACCCCCTCTCTCTCTCTCACATTCTCTCTCTCTGTCTCACTCTTCCGCTCGCTCTCTTCCTCTTGCGGTCTCTCTCTCTCACTCTCTCACCCTCTTCTCACGCTCTCTCTCTCTCCCTGCCTCTCTCCCTCTCTCTTGCCTCCCGCTCTCTTATCTCACGGTCTCTCTCGTTCGCTCTCTCTCGCTCGTGCTCTCTCTCTCTGTCGCTCATGCTCTCTCTGTCTGTCACTCTCACTCTTGCTCTATCTCTCTCTGTCACTCTCTCTCTCCATCTCTCTCTCTCAGTCCTCCCCTCACCTCCTTTCTCTTGCATCCCATCTTTCTCAACCCCTCTCTCTCCCGTCTCTTTCTAACCCTCTCTCTCTCTCACCCCCTCTTTCCCCAGTGTCTCTCTCAACCTCTCTCTCTCAACACCTCTCTCACCCCCTCTCTATCTCAACCTCTCTCTCTCCCCCCTCAATCCCCCTCTCTCAACTGCTCTCTCACCCCTCTCACTCTCACCCTCTCTCTCTCTCTTCCCTACTCTCCCACCCTCTCTCTCTCACTCCCGTCGCTCTCTCTCTCAACCCCCCCTCTCTCTCACCCTCCACTCTCTCTCATTCCCCATCTCTCACCAACCTCTCTCTCACCTTCACTCTGTCTCTCTCACCCACCTTTCTCTCTCTCAGCCCCCCACACCCCCTCTCACCCAGCTCTCTCTCACACACCTCTCTCTCTCCTAACCCCCACACCCCCTCTATCTCCCCCCCCACCTCCCTCACCCCCCTCCCACCCCCTCTCCCACCCCCATCCCCACACACCCCCTCACCCAACTCACCCCTCTCTCACACCCCCTCTCTCTCTCAAACCCCTCTCTCTGTCACCCATATCTTTCTCTCACCACTCTAACTCTCTTATCTTCTCTCCCCCTCTCTCTCCCCCTCTCTCACTTCTCTCTCTCATCCTCTCTCTCACCTCTCTCTCTCACACACACCCCTCTCTCACCCCGTCCCCTCTCTCACACCCTCCCACTCTCACACCCACCCTCTCTCCCTCCTCTCTCTCCCTCTCCCCCTCTCTCACCCCTCTCCCCCCACACTCACTCCGCTCTCTCACCCCCTCTCTCTCACCCTCCCTCTCTCACCCTCCCTCTCTCATCCCGTCCCTCATTGTCCTCACTCTCATCCCTCCTCTCTCACACTCTCCCTATCTCACCCCCTCTCTCTCACAGCCCATCGCTCTCTCATCCCATCCCACTCTCACCCACCCTCTCTTGCACCCCCCGTCTCTCTCAGCCCCCCTCTCTCACCCCCTCTCTCATTCCGCTCTCTCTCCACCTTTCTATTACACCCTCTCTCTCACACCCTACTAACTCTCTCTCCCCCCTCACAACCCCTTTCTCTCACCCCCCTTCATTCTCTCACCCCCTTCTCTCTCTCAACCCCTCTCTATCTCAAACCCGATCTCTCACCCCTCTCTCTCTCTCACCCCCTCTCTCCTCTAGTCCCCCCTCACCAACCCCTCGCTCAACACCCCCTCACTCTCTCATCCCCTCACTCTGTCACCCCCTCACTGACCCCTCTCTCTCTTCCTCTCTCTCTCACCCCTCTATTTCTCCCTCTTCCCCTCTCTCTCTCTCACCCCCTTCCTTTATCTCTCTTCCCCTCTCTCTCTCACCCCTCTCTTTCTCTCTCAACCCCCTCTCTCTCAACCCCTCGCTCTCTTACCCCCCCTCTCTCTCACCCCCCTCTCTCTCACTCCACATCTCTCTCACCACCCCCTCTCTCAACCCCCCTCACTCTCTCACCCCCTCAGACTCTCACCCCCTCTCTCTCAACCCCTCGTCTCTCTCACATTCACTACTCTCACCCCCTGTCTCTCTGTCACCCCTCTCTCACCCACCCCAATCTCTTTCACAACCCCCCCCTCTCTCACACACTCTCACAGACCCTCGCACTCTCACCCCCTCCCTCTCTCCCATCATCACTCTGCCTCTTTCTCATCCCCTTTCTCTCCTTCTCACTCCCTCTCTCTCACCCCCCCTCTCTCTCACCCCTCTCTCTCCCACCCCTTCTCTGTCACTCACTCCCACCTATCCCTCTCACCGCCCTCTCACCCAGCTCTCTCTCTCTTTCACCCCCCACTCTTTCCCAACCCCCTCTCTTCCACCCTCTCACTCTCTCACCCCTCTCTCTCGCCCCCTCTCTCTCCCACCCCCCCTCTCTCAACCCTCTCTCACTCACCTTTCTCTCTCTCACCCTCCACCCCCTCTCTCTCTCAACACACTCTCTCTCTTACCCCTCTCTCTCACTCCCCCTCTCTCTCACCATCCCCTCTCTCCAACCCCCTCACTCTCTCATCCCCTCAATCTCTCATCCACTCACTCTCTCAACCCCTCTCTCTCTCACACTTCCATCTCTCTCTCACCCCCCTCTCTCACTCCCCTCTCTCTCTGTCACCCCTCTCTCTCCCACCCCAATCTCTTTCACATCCCCCTCTCTCGTACACGCACTCTCACAAACCCTCGGTCTTTCACCCCCTCCCTCTCTCCCACCATCGCTCTGCCTTTTTCTTATCCCCTCTCTCTCCTTCTCATCCCTCTCTCTAAACCCCCCCTCTCTCTCACCCCCTCTCTCTCCCACGCCCCTCTCTGTCACTCACTCCCACCTCTCCCTCTCACCGCCCTCTCACCCAGCTCTGTCTCTCACACCCTCTCTCTCCCGCACCCCCTCTCTTCCACCCTCTCACTCTCTCATCCCCCTCTCTCTCACCCCCCAAGCCCTCTCCTTCTCACCCCCATCCCTCTCACTCTCAACCCCCCTCTCTCTCTCACCCCCTCTCTCGCACACCTCTCTCTCACCCCTGTGTCTCTCACCACGCCCTCTCGCAACCCCTCTCTCTGTCACCCCCTCTCAACCCTCCTCCCTCTCTCACCCCCTCACCCCTCTCCCTTTCTCTCTTACCCCGCACTCTCTCTCTAACCCGTCCCCCTCACCCTTCTCCTTCACATCCTCTGTCTCTTCCCCTCTCTCTCTCTCACCCCTCTCTTTCTCTCTCAACCCCTCTCTCACCACACTCTCTCACACTCTCACTCTCACCCTTCTCTCTCACACACACCTCTCTTTCTCTGTAAACCCCTCTCTCTCGCTCTCTCTCTCTCCCTCACTCTCTCTCACTCCCCCTCTCTCTCACTCCCCCTCTCTCTC